>NC_050468.1:18990994-19290994 GCF_013373865.1 Monomorium pharaonis
GTATATATATAGCTAAATTATTTTATCATTTTATATCTGAGTCGCCCGTAGGAAATGCCACTCAAGAAGAAAGGGACGTGGTGGAAGAGTAACAGCGTGAAAGCAACGAGGATGATGCCGGAGGTGATTCAATGAAAAAGAAAAGTGCCGCGTAAAATGTTCGAAGATATAAAACTCTTCCGGTGTTGGAAGTTATACCTATTAAAGATTAATAAACCATCAAGGTGGAAAAGAGCCAAGATGGTGGCCATCTCCGATGGAAGGCTGTGAGATTGGCGCAGTGGGGATGAAAGACGCGAGAAAAAAATACCAAGTAGACAGGGGATGAGCAGCTTCGGCCATTTGGCTTGATGCCACCGTCTCTTGAATTATATACAATTTTCTTGCAAACTCTTGCAAATTCCGTTTCACCGACAGATTCTTATATGGACGTAAAAAATAAATAAAAGCGTAGCTTAACTTCTTCAGAAACAGATGGAGAAAGTTTCGGATTTTTTATATGCAAGGCGGATATTTTATATGCAAAAGCAGTTACTGCATTGACTATATGAGAATCGTCTTCAAAGCACTCACTCTTGAACGACAATTCATAATTTTGAAAGCCTATCAATATATATTGATTTGAATATTAAAATGGAAAATTGTACAATAGCTTTTAAAAACAATAATAAACTTTTTTTTTCATTCATATTATATTACATTTTATTACGTTTAATTTGAAAATATTTGATTCAAATATTTCACTAAACATTGAACATTTTAGAACAAACATCTCTGATACCATTTAAAAATGACGATTAAACTGCACAATTCAAGTTTTGTATAAATTATTAAATAAATGTAAAAGCAAATTAATTAATATCTTATTAAGTCAAATATCCATAAGATATAAGAGTAATAACAAAGAAATATTCTTTGGAAAAAAATTAATAGTAAACTCCAAGAAAACATTCATACGAAAAATGATTCATAAAAATTTGAATTAAAGCCCTGCTGTTTTAAATTATTTACATTTTCTATTTCCAAAATACCTAAAAATTTTTCGTAGCTGAACTTTATACCAAAAAATGTAGACAAATTAAGTCCATACCAATAAGTACTAGTAAATTATAGTTTTTGCTAGATAATATTTCTTCTATTAATTTCACGCAAACTTATTTAATTAATATCAATGAATTTAATTATTATTTTGCACAAACTTAGCAAGATATTAAATTATATAAAAATACGCAGATATTAAATTATTTAATATTATCTAAATCCTTCCTTTAATGTACATTGTTCTTTATTACAATCTAAATTACAAACTTTTGTTTTATTTTATGCAAAAAAATAACGAGCGACGTCTATTCTAAAATAACACATATTTAGTTAAACCAATAAATAATGTTTTCTCAAGTTTGAGAAAAATTTACTAACTAGACCCAATCTATCTCGATGAATAGCGGGATTAGCATTGTTACTCTTAGGAAACTCTTAATCCTACCTTTAATCCGCGACATTATTCTATTGCGCATCGGCAGCGAACCGATCGGCGCTCTCTTCCGCATCGGATGCCGATCGACGGATATTTCCGACGTTTATCCGGTCGCTATGGCGAAACGGATACCCTATGATAAATAAACGATAAAGTCGGCCAACTGTAAATCCTACGGGTCGGTCATTATCCCAGTTTAATCGAATAAATCAATTAGCGGATCGGCCGATAATGATAATGAATGACTAACGACACGGCGCGATGCGGCGCGGCGCGGCGCGGCGCTTGCTGTGCCGTGCCGTGGGACCAGCCACGAACCGCCTTTCAGGCGTCACCCTGTTTAATGATGTTTTAAACGACGTTCCCTGCATCGCCCGGCTGCATTTACTCCGAACGCGTTCGCTCCTGCTGGGGATGCGAAACAAAATTTACCACTCGCCGACAATGGTGCCGCCGGTCGGCGGTAATGGTGACTTGAAGGCACAAGCGTGGCTGTAATTGAATAGTCGGAGTTTTACGGCTGTTTGCACCTCACTCGTTCAACGATGAAGGGAGTAATTTGAACGTAAATTTTGTAGATCTTTCTCTCGAAATCTCGCAATGCAAATATAAAAGTCGCGGTCAGTGCGCGAGATGAGTTCGAAGCAAAGAAAATTACATCTCTTTGTCCATAATTTTTCAGCAATATTCACTTTAGCAATATACTCTCGAAGCTTTATGCTCGAAGTTGTATCGGCGAGACTGGTGAAAGATGTCTAATGTATTGTACTTTCCATATTATAGAAAAAGTAAATCGAACATAAAGCGCAAAACCTGATCATGAAAAAAGAGATAGGAAAACAGTTGACAATAAAAGAGAGAAGAAAGAATTGCGTAAATTACAGACAGGAAAAAACGGTCGTTTTTTTATATTAAAAAAATGCACTCTATGGGATGTTTTCTATTCATAAATTTTCCATTGCAAACAAAAACATATTATTATTATTATTATATGTTCATTACACACATGTCAGATATTAAAATTTCTAGCATAAAACAGCAAATCTAATATTTCAATGCACTGATGTGACCTAAATAACTTCGGAGCACTTTTCCAAGTCAATTCCTATCGGACGCGAGAGACAAAAATATTCACGAATAATTTTCAAGCACAGAGCTAGCAAGGTTACAGAAACTGAAGCGTACAGTATATCAAGAAGCTTAACGACTCTTTTCCCGGTTTGGTTATAGTCGTGAAATGCGGACTCAACAAATAACTTTGACGTCGTATCCCTGGCGGAAAATATTTCGCGGATTACCGAGTAAAGCGTTGTTGGCCCATGAACGTAACGAAATTTATGGAGGAACTCCCGCGAAGTGTCATTTCTTGAGGTCTCGGGATTAAGATGGGTGCTTCGCGAAACACAACGTGCGAGTTAGAGAGAGCAAACTAACGAAAATCTTAACAGTCTCGAAACTATCGACAAAGAAATCACGCCAACGGGGATGTTTGATGAAACTTCCCTTCAAGCAGCTGCGTGTTATTCCTTGTCCGAATTACGTATACCCTTCTCGTAATTAAAACGAGAGGAATTAAAATGTGCCCTTTGCGTGTTTCAGCGTTAATTAATCCGGAGCTGAGCCAGCGCGGAGATTGGGAGGACAACGAGTTGGCAAAAATGTCAAGTAGGCGAAAGTGCGTAAAAATAAAGGAAAAATATTGTCACTCGCAATTAGAAGAAAAGGAAAAAAATGACGACATTTAACTTTGCAACCTTCTCAGGATTTCTCCAATTACAAAGTTTACTGATTTACATATCAAATATGTGACATATTGCTTTGTATAGCATTAAAAGTACTATTCTTAAATGTTTTAATAATAAATCACAAATAATCGCACAAGTTTTGAGCCATCTAACAAAAAGAATAATCGTCTAACAAAAAAATATAAAGATAATCCACAATTTAACACGTTAATACATTCTCGTTGGCAATCCTCGTTGAATATGATAATTAATCTGTAAATAAACCGTGTTACAAGAGAATAACATGAATTGTGGCTTGAAAATAAAAGAGCCATAAGAATATAATTCGCGTGAAACGGCGCATCATCGTTAAGGACGACCTGAGAAAGATTGGCAGTATTTTATATTTGCGGTTTCCCGGACATACTCAATAAGATGAGAAAACTTTAGTTTTGAAGACCATATTCTCCGACTCCAGACCTCTTTCATGAATTATATCTTTACCTCGGGGGGCTCATTCTGGATTATGAAATATCTCTGTGATTACGTTTGTGGCATAAACAAATTAGGGCTAGCGCTGTCAACCTGTACATTTTGGAATTGTTTTAATTAAAACGCGATAGACTTCATTGAAAAGATCCTTTAGATTTATGATTTTATTTTATTTCATGTTACATACTTTGTAACACTTTTTGTTGAGAAGAGAAACGAAATATCACTCATATAAAGTGGGGAAACAGAACTCCTCTCCCAGACAGATCAATGTGATGAAGTACAGATAACACGGAAAATGCATTGATTTTAGATTAAACCGTAACAAGGAAGATCGAAAACCATTTCGTGGCCACTCATGATCACTTATGGTACTCTCTCGGCGATCCGATTAGGGATTAAATTATGACGTATTTCGGTGCCACATGTACGTCGCGGATAACGCATACTGATGGTGCATATACACGGCGACGCAATACTAATTTATGTCTCTTTGTGTCACATGCTGTGTGGCTAACGGTACTGGTGAGAAACGCGCGGCGAATATCGGCGGAATCGTCCGAGGAAATTGTAATGATACGCATAATGCGGCAAATAAAAATAAATCAATAATGTATGCTTGTATAGAGCGACGAGTTAGATGCCTTTATCGACAATTGATGTGTTGTATATTGATTTCGTATTTTTGTTTAACTTAAATAATTATCGTTACCTAGATTTCTTAAATCGTAGAAAAATGTTAAATAAATGTCACAAAAAATATACTTCTCTCTTTGATATGTAACAGAAGCTAGCAGTCAAAGCCAGCAGCCAAACGCCGAGCGGCCAGGGCCGAACGTCATATAGGCGTTTCCAAGGGGCACCATTCAATCAAACGTTAAAAATTCCCTGGTTACAAGATTATCATTAAAAATCGTCATTAACTATTTAGTGGTTTTTCAAATTGTTAATTACATTCGTTAGACAAATACAAAGAACACTGTCTTTAAATAGCTACGAAAATATTTTTTGAAGTCTAGAACGATTTAATTAACCGTATATAAGAAAATTTTATAAAAATGCACTTTTGCAAAACATAGTTGATTACCAGAATAACACAGCGAATTTTTTTGTAAAATACATTACCGCTTTTCGCCGCACTCAGAGCCGACGACGAAAACATAGAAGTTTCACGGCTCCAAACGATAAAAATTAATTAAAAAATATTTATAACAATTAAGAAAATGCACGTCCTCCCGCGAACAATTGACCAGTCGAGACGATTGTGCGTTACGACAAGATATTTCTAGCCAAATTTGGTGGCAATCGTATTTTGCGTTTAGGCGTAAAGCGGAAAAATTGAAAAAAATTAATTAAAAAAATATTTATAAGAATTAAGAAAATGCACGTCCTTTCGTAAATAATCAATCAATCGATTGTGCGTTACAGAAAAATATTTCCAGCCAAATTTGGAAAAAATCGTATTTTGCGTTTAGGCGTGAGGCGCAAAATACAATAAAAATTAATTTTTTAAATATTTAAAACAATTAGGAAAACGCACGTCCTCTTGCGAATAATCGATCATTCGATTGTACGTTACGGAAAGATACTTCCAGCCAAATTTGATGAAAATCGTATTCTGCGTTTAGGCGTGAGGCGCAAAAAACGATAAAAATTAATTATTTAAATGTTTATAACAATTAGGAAAATGCACGTCCTTTCGCGAATGATCGATCAGTCGATTGTACGTTAGGGAAAGATACTTCCAGCCAAATTTGGTGGAAATCGTATTCTGCGTTTAGGCGTGAGGCGCAAAAAACGATAAAAATTAATTATTTAAATGTTTATAACAATTAGGAAAATGCACGTCCTTTCGCGAATGATCGATCAGTCGATTGTACGTTACGGAAAGATACTTCCAGCCAAATTTGGTGGAAATCGTATTCTGCGTTTAGGCGTGAGGCGCAAAAAACGATAAAAATTAATTATTTAAATGTTTATAACAATTAGGAAAATGCACGTCCTCTCGCGAATGATCGATCAGTCGATTGTGCGTTAGGACAAGATATTTCCAGTCAAATTTGGTAGAAATCGTATTCTGCGTTTAGGCGTGAGACGCAAAAAACGATAAAAATTAATTATTTAAATGTTTATAACAATTAGGAAAATGCACCTCCATCCGTGAATGATCGATCAGTCGATTGTGCATTACGGAAAGATATTTCCAGCCAAATTTGAAGAAAATCGTATTTTGCGTTTAGGCGTGAGACGCAGAAAACAATAAAAATTAATTTAAAAAATTTATGACAATGGTAAATTACAAGTCTTGTCGCAAATGATCGATTATGTATTATAATGACTAAACTCTATGCAAATTTTTCAAAGTTTGTTAAAAATCTCATAACCAGGGGATTTTTAACGTTTGATTGAATGGTACCCCCTGGAAACGCCTACATGACGTTCGGCCGTGGCCGCTCGGCGTTTGGCTGCTGCCTTTGGCTGCTAACTTCAGCTACATCTCTTTGATGATAATATTAAAAAAATACTTTCTTATATAATAAATGTTAACTTCATATAGTACATATATACATATTAGTTACAAATACATTTTCTATTGGTAACTGTCAATACAAAAGAATAAAAAATATTTCTCCGCGTCATCAGATATCATCGTTTATATCGTCGGTCGCTTAGCAATGCCAATAGAACGTAATCCTACGCTTAGGCTTAAGAGACACATTAAAGCGTTCGTCTGTGCTCTGAGTGACCGAACGGAGATGGTTAAACAATAGCGAGACCGAAATACGATCACGCAAGACGTGTTCGTGTCGGATAATAATTACATAAGGCATTACGGGTCATCTTGAGATTTATGATGCGCATTATGTATTATGTATTGCGGTATCACTGTACGTGGTACATAAAGAATACCGTGGCGACCGAACGTATGACGTGAGGTTCGACAAACACATCACGCGAAAGAGATCTATCTTGCTGTGGCCCAGGGCCACCACGTTCATCAGCACAAATAGCCTCTTTATACCGCCGGTGATGTCGGCGGCTGATGTCGGTACCGGCGATGCAGAATGGCATGTATAGCTTAACCCCCGGCCCGGTTGCGCCCGTTACCGCGCACACTCTCGCCGAATAACGGACCACGGCCCCGGGGGGGAAAACGCGAAATTGATTTTACCCTTGATTTATGCAAGGTGATCGTTGAAAAAGTATGCGCTTCCATAAAGGTCCGTATATCGACGCGCTGCGATCAGGACGTTCTCCACCAGGCCAGACTCGCGCGAATATCGTGCCGCGCGACTCTTGGATGCAGATCGAGGTCGTGCCCGTGTCGTTTATCCTCATTGCGTGACAAAATCCCATAACGTTTAGTTTCTTTTAGCGAGAAAACTGCGGATACCTTTTCACGGGCGCCGTTACCAGTTGGACGATTCCCACGGAGTACTTGATGATCTCCGAAACGATGTCGGGTGATCGTCTAGCGAGGTTACATCGGTCTATGACGGTTGTCGAAACAACGTGCCACTGCTATTAAATTCTATGTAACAGAGCGTAACATTCTGAAACTCAGAATGGGCGATATCACGGTCGAGTGCGCATTTAACGAGCTTGTATCTGCACGCTGTAATGTGCATCGAACGTGTCTTACGGTAGATTTTCTCTAATAACCAATTTTCTATTATAAGCATCAAGATCCTGCAATACGGCAAATGTTGTAAACAGAATCCTTTTAGTTTCAACGCGTTGCGAGAAATCGTGAAATAATATCGCCATTTCCAAGCTCGGAGACAAAAATCTTTCAGGATGAGCAGAATTATATGTACAAGCAAATTTGCAAATTTATAATTAAACTATTATATCTTCTTCGAAAATATTGTGGCTATTACTCTTGTCAACATCGATTTATGTAGTGCGATATTGAGAAAAGTAGTCCGTTGCTTCCCTAAAACGCCGATATACTGTACACCGGCGGCGGCCAATAATACGATCGATTCCTGTGTACATGCTGAACAACAAGCTTGTATCTATGGCGTTCATAGCGTACATGATGTAGATCGTAAACGGGAGTAGATTTAACCGAACGCGTTATCAGGAGCAGACTACCTGCTCGTAAATACGCCGGTGCTTTTAAGATTTTAAACCAAGCGCGCGGCTCTATAAAGGTAATGTAGGACGAGTACCTGGCTAATGCAATCAGATAATTCATACGACGGTAGGATATTAAGTCTAATAATTATGCGCAAACGCAATCTGCTGCAGTCGAGAGGCAGTACGGAGGATAGTGGAAGATGTTGCTTGAAGATAAAAATCCTTGTTAATGAAGAAGCTCGCGCGGGAAAAGTGTTTTCAACTTGCTCATCTAAATTCTACAAACAACCACTAAGATATAACACTGATGGAATAACGATCAAGCGCGATCGGTGAAATCATCAGGAAACGTCTCGAGAGGTTGGACAACGAAAGGCCATTTCCAAGTGGCGAGCTGATGCCCGAGGTTGGTAGTCTAGGCAAAACCAACACTCAGAACACTCACGTTTACGTACATGGCTGGCTGATGGCGCACAATCTATACGCGATGGTGATAAATCATGATATATGATAACAGAAGTTCCATTGAAATGAAATAGGGGAGCAGTTTCGCCGTCTGCTATAAGACGCTGCCAACGCGCCGGTGTCTCCGGAGATTCACTGCCTCACGCACGTGGAATATTTTATACAATTTATATTATTATTATTTTTTTTTAATAAATCATAACTCAGAGTTCAATTTAGAAACATTAAAAGCATATTAATCGTAATTATAATATGCTGACTATAATTTTTTCTCATCAAGGATTAACAAAATATTGATCCATTCTCTTTATTATGGCGGCAAAAGAGAGTTACCTGACGTAAAAAAATATGTAAAATAAAATGCTTATTTTATTATATAACATAGCATTAAATTAAAATCGCGAAAATATGAACAAACAATGCATCGCAGCTACATAAATTTCGCATGAGTTTTGAGCACGAATAACGTTTTAGCTGAAAAATTAATTGAGGTTAATACATGTAAAAGCGTCCAGAAAACCGCAGGATGAAATATTGACAGCATTTATTTAACAATAATATCGGTTGTATAAGGCTCGCTTTTAATACGCAACGCTCTCCACAGCGGGGCTCTAAATTTAAACGGTCACGTCAAGTTGATGGAGCACTGTGCGATTTCTGCATGTTACACGTTCTATCTTTATCGTGCTCTTATAAAATAATTAACAAGCAATTCCGTTTATTTGTGAAACAGTGCATCAGCAATTCTGGGGCAAATTACAAATAATACAGGAAAACAAGTATTACGTAAATATCGCAAGCAGATTTTTTTTCCACTTCGATGCGTATAATATTACAATCTGCGATCAATGATGCCTCGAAAGCACTCGCGCGTGCCGGTTACGAAGTGCCGAACAGAGAGGGTTCCTTTCTCCCACCTTCCTCATCGTGTTCGCCCGGTAAATCCCAAGATCCCATTACCCGTGTCTCATCCATAGTGATGCAGATTACAATAACAAATAGGCGGCAGGGTCGTGGCCCTCTCTGATATCGCGGAACAAGAATTTCTTCTTTCTTCTTCTCGCCTTACTTCGCCACTCCTTCTCTCACTCGTACTTGTCCATTCCCCCTTGGATTCTGCAGCCCCCACGAATCCGAAGACACTCTCGGAAACGGCTGGCTGAAGAAAGGAAGGCTCAGGTAGCACGAGGAAGACAGAAATAAAATCGTGACTCCGACCACGAGTCAATTTTCAGGTGTAATGTAAATGCTCCCGCAGGACAATGGGCATCCACCAAACGACGTCGCCTACCTCTCTCCCGCCTGCCTCTTCTTCCGCCACGCTGTAAAATGCTGACTCCCGCAAGGAGGGGTGCAAAAACTTGGCTCAAACATCGTTTCTCGTGTCGATCGATTCGGTTGATTTAGTTGGTTCTCCGGTGGGTAACGTGAATTCAGCTTCACGATCTCTCAATTAGCACAACGGCCGCTTTCAGGCTACAGTCTCCGGTTGCTTTATTGGAAGCAACGTACGGGGATAACTGAATCTAGCTATCAAATACATTTGAAACGTTAAAAGTCCGATATTGGCAGCAGCAACAGAAAACAAAAATATTTTATAAAACCACGTAATTCTCCGTAATTTAATATAATTTTGAGAAACAAAGATGCATATTTATTTCTTCCGCACAAACAAGTCTAAATAATATGCAATATATAATATGTTAGACATATTTCGTATATTTATTACTGTTTAATTAATAGCATAACTAATTACTATATACAACAGAATTAAAGAATCCAAACTATGTGTCGTACCTTTCATCTCAAGCTTGCAAAAGATTAATGATATTCGTCTGGATAGCGTGATTAAACGCGCTTCCACGGGCTTTCACAATTTTATCGTGATATAAAAACTAAAGGCGAGGACATCGAGTATCTGAAGTGCCACGGCAGATGAATCGCGATATATATAATGGTATAGTAAGGATCTCTTTGGTCCTTGTCCCGCAACTTCGCTGAAAGGAATCTGTGAAAAGGCATTAAACGCGCGGATTTCTTGTTATCACGGTGCAATAGAAAACTCTATGAATAATAATGTCTTTATTTATGTGCTTATGTCCAAGAGAAAGATAAATTTGCACGCTGCAGAGATCTCTTTAAAATAAAGATCTTCACTCCTGTCTGTCTCACGGAACCTTCTCCCTCTGATCATCTCGAAGGAGAGCAAGTTCCAATTAAGCGTCTTGGATTTTCCCGAAGGAACAGAATCGATCGCCAGACGACATTAACTCGTCAGAGTCGGTTCACGTACACGAATTGACGATTCTACTGTGGCACGAAATTAAACGTCTCGATTAGATTCCTTTTCTCTACGATTATTGCGCCCCGGTTCTTAATTAATCAATCAGAAAGCGGAAATATCAAGAAAAGTTTAGTATTTTAACGTCGAGCATTTTAACACTTAACATAAACCATACATTTTATTTCTAACATTAATCTTCGACAGTGACACTTAATATTTTTAATTTGCTCAAGGGCATAAATCATCTTGAATCCACCTAGACGATGATAAAACGATGATAAGTGATACCCAGTCGTAAGCAAGAACATAAACGCTTTTCCTTCAACGATATTTACTCAATCATAGTCTACTGATAAAATTATCTACTGTGTTATTGCTGTACTATATATAAAGTGCTCGTAACTTTCTCATAAGTCATATAAAATAATACTTTATGTAGTATTAGTTTTATAATAAAGTAAATTTTTTAAATAAAATGTAACAGATATAAACTTTAAATCTCATGTATTGCACGTACATATATACATATATGTATGTAGGTATTAATATAAGTTTAATAATTCTTTTATATTAAATATTTCATTAAGTATTCTGTATTTTCTTCATACTTATGTCTTTTAAAATGTCATACATATTGTGACATTTTAATGTTTAACGTTTGAAAATAATATAATATATTATTTGCAAACGTTAAAAAAATAACAAGAAAAAATTTGACATAAAAAAAGAAAAATTAAAAACTATAAAAGCAAAAGATAAAAAATCTACAAAGAATATTATCCAAACATTGATAAATAAAGCTCAAAAATATAAAAAGATACGTCAAAAGCTGTTTCAGGTTTTTTAAAGAATTTTTTTCCGTTCGTAAATTCTCGTATTTTTCATATGCGGTTTGGTTTGTAGTTATTAAAAAAAAAAGAACGTTTAAATACATAACGTAACTCAGAAGGATGATGAAAATTTTATCCGTTATAAAAATATAAAACTATCCAAATGATTGACGATCGTAAAAAATACCACAGTATATTGTAAATAGAATATTGTAGCTTTTCTTTCGTTTTATTGTGTCATATTTTATAACCACGTACACACGTGTATATATGAACATAGATGCATTATATAATTACTTTCTTTGTTCCAAACATGTATGAACAAGCTACTATTGTGCGTCGTTTGTCACAGGTATTTTCAAGCTTGTCATTTAATTTTCTCTTTACCCTTTGTAACTAAGTTTAAGTGCATTATCACTCCTTTATAAACAAAGAAATATCTCAATTTACATTTCTTTGTTTCAAATTTCTTTTAAAATGTTTATTTTTCGTTGATTTTAAAGAACCAAAGCTCGCGGCTTGTACACTAATAATAAAATAAATCTCAATGTGATATTATTATGACAGTTTTCTACAGATAGGAAGCAGCTTTGTAAACGCAAAGCCCAAAGGCGACGAGTAGAAGAGACGCAGGATGTATCCCGTAGGAGTAAATGTTTGCGGTTTCCGATGGGATGATGTTTACTCCAGAACAACGCCTATGGCGCGAAGGGCAGACTGAGAATTAGGGCAGCGATGCAGGACACGTCGAACAATTGCAACCCAGCTAATTTAGTGAGACTCCTACTGGGAAAATCTCCATCTATTATTATTAACGAGAAGTACTCTTTCAAAAGAAAAACATTGAAAAAAATAAAAGCCTTACGAGGTTCCAAATATTTCATTAACACAATCCTTCCCTAAAAATACAAGAGAAATGTCTCGACCGTTGATTTCTTGTAAAAGATGTCTAAAGATTTTTGTATACCGTGAGAGCTTCGAATCTATAATACTTTTTCGAGGTACGTCCTTCATATTTCACTAAAATGTAACGTAAACGTAATATATAAAATAACTGTAGAAAATAAAATAATCGAAAGAGAATGCGATTTCGCAGTTCTGATTCTGGATTGCGCACATGCACAGCACATTTGCCTTTTACTTGTCGACGAAATTGTTCAGAGACCGCGATATCGTTCTCAAGCGGTTCCGGAGCCGGATAAGGAGCTTCGGTTTTCCGCAACATTTACATTCGATTAGAGTAACTCGCCGTGGTCCCTCCCACAAGGCATCTTGCATTTTCCCGTATGTCTTTCGCCGCCAGCCTTGCGCTCCAGCGAAAGCACGGTCGCGCACCGCGACGACTTGCTTACCCGGAGAGGCAGCGACGGCGACTCCTCTTATTGCAATCCCTCGATTGGAAACGAAATGGAAGATATCGGAATACCTGTCTCCCATTTCTCTTTCCCTTCCTGCCCGTTGGCGAACATGCAGCCGGGAAAAATGCAAATCGACCGGCTCGAGGGACGCATTGCCCGTAGATCGTATTCCTTTTCAAATTTGAGATGTTGGGGAGGATTTGGTCTCCGCGAGAAAAAGCGGAAGCCTCTCTATTTAAACGCACGATTGAGGAAAAATCGGAAGCGTGACAGACGATGCTTGATGTCCCTTCAAGGCAAAAAAAAAAGAAGTCATTCGCGTAATCCGGCGAAGGATCAATCACGAGAGATTCGTATCGAAGGATGGATTCCTTTCTAGATCAGTTACATCGTCGTGCCACTTTGACGCGGCAGTCATATCGGGTTTCGCGCTTCGAGAATTAGCCCAATTCTCGAGCGAGTCGCATTCCTTCGGATTTCCAGCTCCAACGCCAGTGAAATTTCATTGTTACGCCGCGCCGAGTTAGCAGGAGCCAGATTCGGCATACAAAGCGGCTAATCCCAGACGTTGAATGCAAGTCGTGAGTTCGCCGTGCGCGTCGATGCGACTAATAACTTCGTCCAGTCGGCGACTACCAGCTCCCTAGGAAGCTGGATTAAACTCTGGTTTTGAGTTATATATCGCAGAGACGTAAGCGGCCGGCTGCGCGAATGAGAGAAAGCGGGGCACCGGACGCGTTTTCCACGCTGCTTTGGAACAATGAGCCGCGAAAAAGTAATGAAACACCCCCGACGCGGCTGCCCCGGGTGTTCCGGAGCTAAAGCAGCATTATCTTTTTCGTGAGAGGACAGGAAACGACCCCCTCGCGGACAACTATTCTTTTCAGCAGCACATGAAAGCCTGGGACTCTTCTTTAGGATTTATCGCGGAAGGAAGAGCTGCCGGGAATTATGAAAACTTGACTGCCTAACGGCAAAGGATTTCTCCGGTTTGCGCCGCTGTTTTTGAAAAATTTATCGTGCAGCGCGTCCCTCGCATTCAGCTAGAGTATTTTCTACAGTTCTGCAGTGTAATATCGATTTCCTAATACATGTACTGAAAAACGTTGACCGAAATAATGCTAAATAAATATTTAATTAAAATTATCCGAAATAAATATATTTTCCTAAATATATATTTAATAAGTACATAATTAAATTTTAATAATGCTCATACTGAATATTTGAGAAAATAAATTTCATTTAGTAATATTTATTAAATATTTAAGAAAGTAGAATTATTTCTAGTTACATCCAGATATTTAATTGGCATTATTTCACTCAATATTTAGAAACTATTATTAAACTTTTTTTTCAGTGTATTATTTCTTGATATTATATGCGAGACATAATTTTGTTATAATTTTGAAACACTATCTTCGAACAATAGAACGATTATATCGAGAAGGAGATGCGATGCAAAATGGATTCAGAGCTCGTCGACGTCCCGGAATGTTTGATAACCAAGCGCGAGATGGAAGACACGCCTGTGCGTTCTCCACACACGCTCCGACAGAGGCGTGTGCGTGTTTTCTCGTGGAGTGCACAAGGGCGAATTCAATAACGCGGCCGGAAAATGGAGAAGAGTCTTTCGAGACTCTCGGCTTTGAAAAGAATTTCGTACATACAATAAATAATATGACGCAGCAACGGAATACCTTTAGATAGAAAGGCCGACCAAAAGAGCAGAGGTTCTTTCACGTGGAGAGGCCACTTCAACGGAGGCAGGAGAGGCGATGACATAATTTTTTTTACGTAGGAAAAATCGCTTGACAACGAAAATGTGCTTGACATTTTCCGATAGATAACCACTGCTCTGCACGACATCACGCACAGAATTCTGCAGCGTCGTGCAGCAAACGTTCTAATTTAAACTCGCTTGATTTTCACGGCTTGATGTTGAAACGACGAATTTTCTGAGTTTGTCGAGCTGGAAAACACGAGTACGGCTAAGCAGTTCGTTAGGTCGAACGAATGCCATCGCATTCGAGTATGTTAATGCAGATTTTCGCGTGTATTTAACTCGAAAAAAGAAGCGCACATATACGCGCAGAGATTACTACATTATACAACACAGGGCAATACATAATCCTTGGAAAAAAAATGTTTGATTTTACATCGTCTCCCGATAAATATAAAAATACACGCGCCCGTTATATATATATATATATATTTATTGCGTCTTCGTTTGCGAACAATTGAGACTTTGGTCAGTGTGTTGGTGTCGTGCAGATTTTTTACGGCGATTTCCCCCTGGCCGTCCCCTGGCAACGTGACTTTCGACGAACCGGCTTTGGCGCGGTTATGACTCTGTGCGATCACTATAATTACGCGACGTCGTGGCGGCTATTAATGGCTATCTTATTGCCGCATCTAATTGCACCTGCGGACTGCTTCAGGCGGTTTTCGTGGGTCCTCTCTAAGAAAAGGGTGGACAACCCGTGTTTGCGCGCAAAACGACCAAGTAGCCTCGAGAGTTCGTGAACCTCATTTTTGCCCTTCGCCTGAAAAAATGTAAAAGTACCTATTTACTACAAATTATTTTTATGCGCGACCGCCGCAAACTTTATTCCGTCGGAATTTTCGTGGCTTTTCATGGCCACTATATAATTACTGCATTCCACCCAAAAATTTTTATAAGAGATACTCTCTGTACGAGGACTTCCGTGCGTGTATGCCTGTGTGTAATAACAACTGTAGCACCTTTTGTAGAACAGGAATTTCAATCTACTGTAAAGTTGCGAGGATAAGCATAAAAATATGTGTCACGTATTTCTTTTTACCATCGAACAGCTTTTTCGTGTTGATTTCTCTGAACTTTTTCCACGAAATGCGTGATTTACAATTCCCAATCTTAAGGAGAATAAAGAAACAAGAATAAGACTCTTCGGAATAAATCGAAGGTTTTAACGGTAACCAGGTCCAGGTGGTATTAAGTCTCTTCATTCTGTACTTTAGCAGTAAAAAAAAAACGCGTAATATCAAGGTGAGAAGAAATATTCGCACAGCTGCTACAAAACAATTACGTTCACTGTAAAAACAATTTCATAGTTAAGCTGACAATATGGAGCTAAATCTTGAAGCTTAGTCTTAAAATATCAAATCCTGATAGAAAAAGATTTCTAATCTGCTTCCTCTCCTTCCCTCCCAACGGCAGATCTCTCATCCTTTTTCGGTTTCTTTCTTTCCAGAACGGCTTTATCCATTTTTCGAGGAGATCCACACATAAAGAGAGAGAGAGAGAGAGAGAGAGAGAGAGAGAGAGAGAGAGAGAGAAAGAGAAATAGCGAGACATGGACAAGAAGTAGGGTGGCAAAAGATATTAAGCTTCCGACGTTCGATCGCATTTCAGATTGCGCAGGGCTCGAATTCCACACGGGATTGAATGGGATCCCATTCGCTATACGGTCGTATAGAAGCGGGGGTATAGCTGCGGGTATATATTCCGCCTTTTCCGTCGGCGGTTAATCCGCTTACGCGGAAAAATTTCGATACGCCGCGCGCTTTGAATATATATACTGACACAGGTGCATAGATGTGTATGCGCATGTGTTTAGACACACGTATACGTGTGCAGTATGTGTGCGTGAGCGCGTACGTGTACGTATATAAGCCGTAATCTCTTTTTCGGCGGGCAGATTCGCGGACTGGGTATAGGTAGATGTACGTGTATGCAGATACACAGAGGCCGATTGTGGTCGCGAACGTCGTAGACGTATTTACTTGCGGCGGGGAAAAGTTGGTTCAACCGAACTGGCTACAAAGGTTTCCCGCTCGGTGCTGGATTCTGGATATATTTGGAGTTCCGGTGCGGATTTGTGGACGGCTTGAATTCACCGCCAGCGAACAGCAGGCGGATGATTGAACGTTTACCGAAGAGAAGAGATAAAGGATATGTGTCAAATTTTTATTCAAGAATAAATAAATATATGAAAAAGTAAATTTATTTTTAGAAAGAAAAAAGAAATATAACAAACAGTGACGAATCTCTCTCTCTCTCTCTCTCTCTCTCTCTCTCTCTCTCTCTCGTGTTATCTCCTTTACGAATCTATTTGGAAAGAAACAATCTAACGTGTACAAAATATTTTAATTAAGACACGCTTGTTTCAATCTTATTCATTTTGTTGATATTATTAATAATCAATATTAATAATTGTATTTTTTTCCCTTACAAAATGCATAAACTAAATTTTTTCCAAGTATTATTCGTGATAAGAATATCGATGCATTTTATTTGCCGAAATTCCATCATCGTTACCAAGAAAACGGAAGACGTGCACGCTTATAAATTTAGCAATGAAACGAGAGAGCTTTCAAAATAGACGTAAATGAACGTTATTCTCGATACTTACGTCATATTAGATGCAAGGCATAAACGGATCGGGTATTACCGTCGGGATCACGTAATCTCTATGTGGTGAAAAGCGAGCGTTCTGCGCGCTGGGCCGCGATCGGCGAAAGCGCGATTATACGCGGCGATAAACTAAATCGGCCGGAACACGTGCGAACGGTTTATCAAATTGATTCACGGCCTACTAATGTCAGTGATCGGCGATAGGCGCTCGTGTTCCGGGAACGATTGTGTGAAAATCACCATGCTGTTCATCGCGCGCGCCACTCGACGATACGCGTGTTGAAAGGCGTCCCGACAGCCGTTAAGTATTCCGCAAAATATTCTGCGACCGACCGGTAACGCGCGGTGACGATCAAAAGTTATGAGATCCGATAAGGAAACAGGAAACAGACGTCCAAGTCGCACATAAAAATTTTAAATCCGGTTTGTTAATGATCGATTACTTTACAACTTCTAAAAATCTCATGGATACAAAATTAAAAAGAAAATATGTGCATGATAGAGAACGTATGACAAATAATGAAACAAGATGCCTAATAATCAACTCTTTATTTATTGATCTAAAAGTCTCAAGCTCGCGAATATCAAAATCTCAATATGTTTTAAAAAATAGCTTTTTTTTTATCTAGGAAATTATAATTTAGAAATAATAGCTTTAATTCATACCAGACTAATCTTAAGTCATATTTTAAGATCAGTCATTTATAATCATTGTATAAATATACATGTTTTTATCTATAACTCCTGCACAAAGTCCATATGCACTGCATACATTGTATACCATACTTTCCTTTGTATTCTTATTGCAAAACAATTCCAATTTTTCTTGTTATTTTTATTTCTTCTTCTGCTGTGTCTTATTTTTTTAGACTTAATCTAAACTATGATTAAACGTGCTGATATAAAATTATAAAATATGCAATGCACACAATCGCATAATCCTTGTAAAAATATTAACAAATAAATGTTTTCGTAAAAATATATTTGATAACTCACAGAATCGATTACTATCTTATGACAAAAGTATTTAACAAGAAAGTATGAAAAAAACTTATTTCTTCATTGTTTTCACGACAGAGCTGTAAGTATTACACATTGCTACCGTTGACTACTGTTTATAGTACATTTTATTTTGTAATATCAAAAATAAACGTAAGCAAACAAGAAAGAAATGTAAAATAAAATAACTAATGTAAATAAGTCAAATAAAAGTTTGTAATAAATTCAACGTTTATTAGAAATAATAGTAAATTGATGATTAAAATTTCCTTGCAACAAATCTCGAATAAAAATTTCATCATTTTTACAACGTAATTAAAGACACCGCAAATTTCGTCTATTGAAGCTTGCGCGATTACTTCTTCCTATGGTTTGATACAAGCGTTGCAATTTGAAAAAAAAAGCAGCTTCAGGGACAGGAAACACCCGGTCACGGGACGATAATTGAGTCTCACAATCGCGGCGGTCTTTTTGCGATGGCAAATGCACTGCCCTGTACGTGTGCGCGACCATGTGCACGCGGAATCGGCGGTATTCTCCACGCGTCAGCGAGACGGCAAGCACGGCGTCATAACCGGCTTAAAATCGCCGGTTGAGCACAAAGGGAACGCACGACAATGATGCCGGCCAGCACCGCGGACATCAACAGGCCGACAATACCCGGATTATCTTCGGCACGACAAAGCCGCCTCGTAAAGCCAACCCGGACAGGTCAGGCATGCGTCCACTCGATCGCCAGTAGAGTGGCGTAGTCATCGGCACGTGTACGATAACGCGGTAGTTTCATTCCCATTTGCCGGTACAAGTAAACGCGAGAGAGTGGCATCGTGTTACGTTTCTAATTTCTTCTCAAGGAAGAATTGCAGGAAGCGATCCTTTCTGCGAGCATCGCAACCGTACTGCCCTGTTATATAAAAGGGCATCTTTAATCAAAAGGTTTGATCAAGAGAAAGACAACCTGTCTCTTGTGTGTATCGCGCACGTCGGATCTTCGTTACTCTTCGGTATTCCGAAAGAGTGTCTGAGGAGCATACGATGCACTGAAAAGGGCGAATGCAACTTACAAGATGCAATCGCCGAGAGAAATGCATTACCGGGATAACGCAAATCATGTCAGCGGAGGTGTGACCGCGAGGACATTACGAAACAGAGACCCGCAGGAGACATCGGACCAATCGCTTGTACATTCGCGCTTTTGTGCGAAGGCGACGCACGAAGAGGCCACGATTCTCGTTTGCGTGATTTATTGGTCGATATCGATTATGAACGCGCGCCGGTGCCAGAGACAGTAAAGAGAATTGTCTGGCGATTGTTCATATCCCTATTGTCTAGGGAGGGCTCGCCGAGAGAGACAGAGACAGCTTCCCCGCTAGGTAGACGATGACGGTAAGAAGAACCGTGTGCTCTGCTATCGCGTTGCTTTTAATCGGGAAATGAAACTTCCGTGATGTTCTATGACGTTCCGATGCACGCACGATATCGAGACACGGTATCTACACGGCATCGCTTTGAATTTCAGGTATATCGCTTTCCCGCTGTATTGCTGCTTTGTATATGGCAGAATAATGGCTTGCCAATTTGTCCGACGACCGAGATTGCATCGTATGCTGCTTGTGCTTTCTTTCTCCCCATACGTCATTTTCGCCCCTCATTTTTGGATATCACAGTATTCGAATACCCAATGTTTTGAATTTCTTATAATAAAACTATTATTCAAAAGGATTGTGCTCGCAAAAAACAGAGAGAGAGAGAATATATAAATCTTCATATTATTAAAATTCACCACTTTTCTTCTTTTAAAATAATCTTTTAAAATAATCAACTTCACTGTTTATTTGAGAGAAAAGAGAAGAGAAAATTTTTATAGAAAATTATTAAATGAATATAATGAAATGATAAGGCGCAATGATGATGCAATCAAAATGCAAAAGAAGCTTATCAAAATCATCGATTAACTGTTATGGGAATTAACTCGATCGCGAAGCGCTTCGTCGCTCTCATCCGTGTCTCAGCCCTCAGCTCCTCGTGTTTCTTGGCGCGTACGTTTGCCGACTAACAATGAGAGTTGGTCTGAGAGTTCGCCACGGTTTCCTCGTCTAGATGCATCTCGTGTAAGTGCAAGTTTCCATGCACATGCCAGATCGGACAACGACTTTCAGTGACGTCGGCACGATTTCCATGATTCAGACGGAGTCGTCGCGTCAAAAATCAGCTTACATTCCGTTTCAAGAGTACTTACTGTTCAAATCTGAAGTGGAGCTTTACAAAGAATCATTCGCTCTTAAATCGTTTATTCGGGCTATATAGAATATATTGACGAGCCTAAGAAGATCAGCGCCGATACTGGCAAGCAATTGTATTATTGTATTATATTTTCGACAGCGATCTCGAAGTCAGTCAGCATCTACCCGTCGAGAGACACACACGCAGTAAAGAGCACGTAATTTAAATAAGATATTCTAGTCTATTATCTCTGGCGGCATTTCTTTAACGGAACGTCTGCATTTATTCCTGTCCAATCCACTCGAGATAAATGCATTATTCCTAATTTAAAAAAATTATAACGACGGGAATCAACACCGTTACAATTTTCATTAAATTCCATTACAAAATCTGCAAGAGATCCAAAAACAATATTCACCGCCGCGATCAAATGTTCAATTAAAACACGTCAAGATACCGAAAACAGAACCGTCGCAGTGTCGTGAAAATCTTAAAACTATTCAACAAATAGATTTCAGAATTGACGGGAGAGAGGCAGGTCCCCTGTGAATTTTGAGCAGAAATTCAAGGGTTCGTTCTGACTGTAGCTATATCTGGGTACGGTTGCGGAGGCAATTACCAGGAGATTACTGCAATTGCGAGTGAACGGCGCTCCTATACTTCCGAGGACATTGATATTCAACTAGGAACACGCCGCTGTAATTTCCCGTGGCTATCTCCGTCTCGCCACTTCTTAGACGATTTCCTTTGCTTTACCGATCTGATTCAACCGCCCGGATTTAATAGTTGATAATTAGCAATGATCAATAATCGAAGAGAAGTAACGCATAATGAACCAAAATTAGAATGGCATCATGAAATGGCATTTCATGATGACTTTCACCGATTTACAACGGAAATGAATTAATTTTATGTAAATAACGAACGTCATTAATTATTTGACCTGTTTAATCGATATAAATTTTGATTATACAGAATAAGCAATTAGCAAGGCAAAATTGGCATTGTGTAATATTCGCAAGTAAAAATTAAACGCATTAAAAGTTTCGCATAACGGATGAAAGGTATTAATAATAAATATCAAAGTAAATCTCATTCTGCAAATATTCGCGTAATTGAATGCTTTCAGAAATTTCATTATTTATTCCGGATTCCTGATAGAATGACAAATTAAACGCGTTATATAGAGAAGTAATATTTTTAATATATTTTTAATATATATAATAGGCAGAATATAATATCCGTTTCCTGACGCCTAACCATGCAATGGTTTGCAATATTTTTCTCGTAAACGATGTTGACCACTAAGAAACACAAGAGGAGTTCCACGCGATCGACCTTTCTCAATATAAATCACGAAAAAATGTTTCGCTGAAAGGGAAACAGGGTATACGCGCAGGTATCGCACGCGTATATACCAGTCGCCTCATCTGCGATAAAAATGTATTAAAGAATCTTATATTCAAGACCAAACCCTCTTCTAGACGAAGATAAAGCTGAGCACAGTGCTTCCTGGTACGTGCCTGATCTGCATGCCGAAAAGAATAACGCGCCTCTTGCCATCCTCGGTGTCACCTACTGTCTTTTCGAAATCCACTTTTCTCCCTAAGCAAACCCGATCAGCGTATCATCCGAAGCAGAGTGCATTTGACAGGATTTACGGAAGAAATATGGCCCCCTATGTCCATCGCTAATTTCGATCAGTCAAAGGACAGTTATTGCGTAATGATATTTTATTTGATTCAGAGGAATGTAAGAATATCAAACGCGAAAGTAACACTGGAGAGCTACAGTACATACTTTTAGCTTGGCTCGTGTAAAGGACGACAGACCAAGTAAGCCCCTTGGTGGTTTAAGCCGTCGTTTAGTTGAACCCCGTGTTTCTCCTTGATACATCGCCTTCTCGGTAAACCGAAGACGCTCTACGAAACACGATCGTGAAACACTGTTACGTGGTACGTACGTTATGTGAGGGAAAGACTGCCCGGGCGACGGTAGCAATGACACACGACTGCTCGTAAAACATCGCGGGGAAAGCGCCTTAAGGTACCGGACGTAGATACACGTACGCGGTTTATGCTCCAGATTCCAGCCTCGTCCGGCCACAGCTCGGTTATCTGCAGCGTCATGAGCTAAAACTCTCCGTTTTCCGTCGCCGCAAAAACCTACCGGCGATCACGCGGTTTTGAGACGACGCGAAAATGTATCAACGATAAATTCTTGTTAGTTTAAGTCGCATTCGGAACGCTTCCTCTTTTTAGAGGCTTACCTGCTGCCTCTTCCTATTTTCACGCTGAATATGTCAAGGAAGAAGGCCGCAAATTATTTCACGTAATTTTTCTCGTTTTTCACACATCTACTTTATTTACATCTTCTTCCCTTATTTCTCGCCGTTCCGCAACATTTATTCTCTCATTACTGATCAGAAGAAAGTTTATGATCGCGTATTCTGAAGGAAATTTGCACGCGAGGAAAGATACAACATAAAATATGAACTATACGACTCACTGCATATTACTGGCTATACAAGTTATTATAATTAAAACAAACTTCTGAAATTTGCTAATTTTTCTGCACTCCTCCATAAGTTGAGCGTGAATATGATTAATTAATTATGTCCACTAACTATCGAGCTTGCAAACAAATCACTTGTTGTTTCCCATGAGATTAATTATCTTAATTTGAATGTACATTATATCAATATTTTTCATGTTTAGAAAAAGAGATATCGCAATCTCGGAAACTTACAAGATATCTATATTCTTATATTACTTCGAGTATACTGTGAATCTCATACAACGTTTCGTGAATTAGCAAATCACATTTATATGTATGATATCATCCCACAGACGAAATTGTCAGATCAAGAAAATTTTCAAACGTATTAATATTCAGGGAAATTCTCAACAAAACTCACAAACAAAGCAATATCAGATCATTTCATAATCAAACGTCATCAAATGTTGGAGGAACGTGATATCCCTAGCGATATAGACGCTATCATTTTATGCAAAACTGAGGCTCAGGACCGAATGTAGTTTCAACTTCGAAATAGAATTTCATGAAGTTTCAAGCGATCGCGAGCGAACATCATTTCCTGTCTCGGGCTTTCTCAACGACGATTTTACGATCAATGATGGACTTTTGCTCGCGTGATTTCGGCTCGTAAAGGCGGACGTTTTCCTTTCGCACATTGGACTTAAAATTTCATGAGGCACGTGACGCTGAAAAGAGCACCAAGATCATTACTTCTAATTCATGGAAAACGATGACGTTTAAATTTTGCAGAAAAATAAAATTAGATCGTAAAGTAATTCACACATGTGTTCTGAAATAAAATCAAATTAATACAAAAGAAAAGCGTTTAATGTTAAGATATTAAAATGTTTTATTTCTTTCTCCCTTTTTACAATATTTAAAAATGTTTTAATTTTAAATATTTTAAATAATTTTTCATTTTTAATGTTTTTATTTTATATAATTTAGTTTCAAACGATTTAGATTTAAAACATGTAAAAGTTCAAATCTTTAACAGATTCAAAAAATTTTAATATTTTGAATCTAAATTTAAAGCTGAAAATTTAAAACTAAAAGATTGTTTTAAGAGAAAAACAAAAACAGAAAAATAAAACATTTTAATATCAATGTTCTTCAGCAATATATATAATTTTTTATTTTTTTATCAAATATTTTCGTAACTTTTTCGTAACTCTATTCTTTTACCTAATCATTATTAACCATATAACCATTATAAACATTATTAATCATTATTAACCATTATTTGTTTGTTCTTACAATTGAATTACAAATATTCTGCAAAATATAGAAATATATACATTTCCAAAGAAAAAAATTATCGATATGTAATTGCAATATCTTCAGTACATCTTCATTAAACTAACGATTGTTATAAATACATCGTAGAAAAGTTCATAACGTCATTAAAAGAAAACAATACAACAAAGTTGCACTTCACCGTCATATTTAGAACACCAGCAACTTTATTACCTGCCGGTTAACTTGTGACTTTATAGCAAACAGCATCATCACGGTCCACGAAACTTTCAGAGTGTTGTTCCTAAAGTCGATTCCGACATTACCTCCGGCTTCGTATACGTTTCACAAAAATTGCAAATTATTGCCACCGCAGGCGCCGCAAGAGAGCGGAGAAAAGAGCAAGGAGGAAAAGAGGTCTCGGAAAATCCAGTTCCTTTTTATCACCCTGCCAGGCTCTTAAGCAGAACTGATGCGAGGAACGACATTTTCGTTAGCGGTCGAAAGTAGAGTTAATCTCGTCGTTGAGCAATGTCGGGATAAATCGTTGAGTTTGGTTTTCTTGTTTTAGTAAAAGATCTGTTATTTCTTTTATTTCACTTATGCTTTTAATCTCCATTTCAATGTAATATTTGTATTTTTTTCGTTAAAAATATTTAAAAATATGTTTGTTTTTTATTCCTGAGGCGATTGCATAGAGTCAGAATATTGAATTTATCGTTTTTTTTTAAACTCAATCAAATTGGAAATAGAACATGCCATAGCATAACAACCGTAGAAAAACAGTAAAAGAAATTATTTTAAAAGTCCTTCTAATTGCAATTGGAAATAATCGCAAAAGCTATGGAGTGTTAAGAAACGTCGCACAGAATAACAGAAGACGGTAGACGATAAAGATTTAATTTAATTTAAAACAAAAACTCTCTCTCTCTCTCTCTCGATGCAGGATAATGTCCTTCCTGTTTCGAAGATAAACCGGTCAACCTTTATCTCCCGTTCCTTAGCTCCAAAGTGCGAACCGGTACCCTTCCATTACTTTCTTTTCCCGCCGCTGTCAGTGGATTCCTAGGACTTGATAAAGTTCTACTTTCTTTTACTCTCACAGAGACCACCTCGTTTCGCGATTACTCGCAGCGGCTGGAGATCACTCCTTCAATTTTGTCAGAGAATCGCGAAGCCCTGCTGGATGCCCGGATTTAATCAACGTTCTGTCCTCCAGCTCGTATAAATTTTCTAATGACATCGGAGAGTTTGTGTTACTCACCGAAAGTGACAAACTGTCGACGCGCGACTGAAATGCTTCTCCTCGAGCTTCTAAACATTTCGTCAACCCTAAATAATTTTGTAGAGAATTAATTATATACGTTTCGTACATTGATAGATTGTACGACGATGAATTTCGCGATTAAATCATGTAAAATCATATAAAATACGAAAGATAGTGCTGTGGGCGGCACATGTAATCTCAATTTATTAGCCCCGCGCGAAACATATGTCAAAAAGAAGCCCGCGATTACAGGGATTGCGCTACAAATGGCCGCAAATACGATTTATTAAGCTGGACAAAGCGTGCATCCCTTGGAAAAAAAAAATACGCATAAACAGCGGTTACGCTTTAAGCGACACGACTGTGCACCGCGCGATGTCGCGATAAAAAGTACCGCTTGCAGTGGCGTTTGAAAAATTTAATGCAAATGGAGTTGCGCTTTATTGCGTCGGGCGAGACAGAAGCCGCCTAAATTTTTCGAAACTGGCAATCTACATTCTATATACCATCAGGAATCGCGGAGGCAGAAATGTAATTCGTGTCTAATCGCTTTGCATAGCGGTGGACGCGTAACGTCGAAGATGTCATTTCTGAGCCGCAAACACAAAACGGCGGGCGATGATGACCGCGAGGAATGTTTATGAAGTAAAACTCACGCGACGCACGCGATTCCGCGTCAAGTTACGATTTTATTTTACTGACAGTCTTGCTACCGATCATCCTCATTTTTACAACCGCGCCGAACTGCACACGATCTTTGTGTTATCCTCAAAATTAGTATTGCACGGAATATCTGAAACTGCAAATAATCGCTCAATTTTTTTTAAAATACTTTTTGCCGCTACGTGAATAAATAATAAAATCACTTTTTCGTTGCCAAAGTTAACATGTATTTTGACTTATATTTGCAAACCCAATATTTGATGTTTGATATATCGAAAACGATGGCAAATAGATGAACATTTCTCTAATCCGCGATATTTTATTTTTTTCTCTCTGAGTCAACACTTTCACTTTTCGAAACGAATTCTATTGGTTTCACACAATATGTTTTTATCAAATGAGTTTTTTTTTCATCATATTCCTGTCGAAGACACAAAGATGCTAAGAATTCACGTAACACAACTGCAATAGCCAGTGTCTTTTTTACATTGCGGTAATATATTTATAATATGATGTACCATCAAGGCTCGCACGAACTGAATCAGTATGAATGTCTCGCGAGTGCTAAACGCTTCTCGCTTGGCTGCATTTTCCGCCGTTAAGCTTCTCAGGGCGGTAGATCGAAGAGAAGTCTGAAGTGGTTCATCGTCGACGCAAAAAGCGCCATTGGCGCGGTGCTATCGCGTAGAGACCACCTAGTTTTTATTCCCCTCCATTACACGAGACCTTCCTGAATGGGCCACGGGAGAGGACGCACGACGGGTCATTACGCATTCATGAAGATTATATGCAGTTCGGGCACGTCGCGCGTGGGAAATTGGGCCGAGATTGTCCTTATCGTTATAAATCACGTTTGATACCGTCGACTTTTCATTCCCAGTCATTGTCGATCCGTAAAATCTTTCAAAACGTCGGATTTCTTGTTCATGGTAGAAAATGTGTTCGTTTCCCATTCGTCTGTCAACCAAGCTAAGCTAATTGTACACAAATGCATATTATTCAAAATTTTTTCATTAATACATAAAACTGTAATAAAGAAAATAAAGAGAAAGAGCATATGCGGTTACAATATAAGTGACATTTTGTCACCGCAAGATTTTCGGCTAATATTTTTTGACCGCGAATTGTGTTTCGCGAAGAAGAGTACTGATCGAAAATGGCTGTAGTAAAGAGAAGCAAGGATAACGTAACGACCGCTTTGCGTGCTTACAATAATCAACGCGAGGCGAGTCGGGTAAGAGCGTGATTGAAAAAAAGAGGGTAATGAGTTAGGATTGGGGATAAAATTAAAAAAAGAAAAACCACCGTAGAGTTTAGCGTGATTCTTTATTGCGCTTGCCTTTGATGCTTTGAGATTTAAATCGTATCAACAGGAAGAGAATGGTATCTGAAAGATCTACCTATAAATTACTGTGAAGTAACGAACGATAAGTAAAAGGCAGTCCAATACAAAAAGATTAAATTCATCATTGCCGAATTCGATTATCATGTGATTTATGACGATTTGTACGACGCAAAGAATAATGCGAGTCAGAAGCGAAAACATGCGTCACTCGCTACTGAGAAACTTTAATATCCGCGCTTATTATATATGCGATAGCAGATGCGTCCATCAAACCGGAAGCCGGAAACAATCTTTATCTTCATCGCCTTGAAATCTCGACGAAAGGCAATGAATCAGGATTCTTCGCATTTTAATAACCCCGACAGCACCGCCATCATATTTCACTTGCGTACGCGCCTAAGTCATTGCGCGGCCCGCAAAACGTCACGCGAACCGCCGGGATGGACCGTAATTTCCATCAGCTGCGGTAAGTGGTCCGAGCAATAATCACGTGAGAACGCAATTTTACGGTCTGTCATACTGGCAAGGCTCGCAGTTAAATTTCTATTGCTCTCGCCGCTCTCGTCCCGACGGCCGCAGAGTCATTATTTCGACGCATCGGTTAATTTTACGGTACGGCCAAAATATATCCGCTCGAAGAATGCGTCGCGTCGTCACTTACGGCAATGCGAAATTGCTTGCGGTAGTGCAGTCACATTACCGTCAAATGCATTATTGCCGCAACCCCTGAAGTCTAGTAATCTCAGGTCTCGAGTTACAAATTACGTAAATTTTTCAAAAGCAGCCGAAAGAGAAAACGTAATATGCGACACGGACATACCTATGCACGCCTCTCTTTTAAGGATGTGGAAAGGAATGGTAATTCTATACTAAAATAAAATCTACGAATTCCATTCATGTCGTACATAAATACATAACCTATTACGATATATCCATATACTCATATACTCACACCTATTATATTTAGTAATCTCTAGTCATTACACGATCATCATTCATCAAGCGATCATCATTCATCATTTTCTCATCTACTTCATTTTTCTCGGAAGAAAAGCACTCGTGAAGCGATACGTCTACACTGTCTGCTTTTGGTGTATAAGATTTTTGGCCAAAATACATCTGAATCTCTTGCAAAGTTTTGTTTTTTGTTTCGGGAAGAACAAAATATAAAACACTAGTCCCAATCAGTGTGACGAAGCCATAAACGGCGAATGTACCTTCAGACTTTATAAATTCCACCATAAGCGGCATCGTTTTGATCACCACGAAGAAACATATAAAATTGAAGCCGGACGTTAATCCAGAACCAAGCCCACGATGCTTTCTCGAAAATACCTCACCGCAAAGCATCCAAGGTAAGGTGATCAGTCCCAATGACAACAGGCCGACGTAAGCGACGAGTAGGATCACAGGGATCCAGGGTCTTCCAATATCAAATGTCAAGCACGCACTGAAAGACAGCAAGGTGATAGCTGTGCCGAAGCCGGATACGAACGTCAAGGTGCGCCCGCGGCATGTTTTCAGAAGAACGCACCCAATAATGGCGAATATAATGCGAATCGCGTCGATAATCAGCGTTATCAGATACGCGTACGCAGGGTCCGAAACATCCGCCAACATTTCGACACAGTAGAAGGACATTACGTTAGTACCTGAGAACTGCATAATAAAGAAGTACAGACAAACGATGATGAAAGGTTTCAGAAAGTATCGCGAGGACCACGTCTTCCTAAGCGAAAGCAGTAACGATCGTTTCCCGGTTTTCTTTCCCGACATTTCCGCGAGCCTGGCGCTTTCCAGCAGGGAGAACTCCTCGAGCGACTCCTCGCCACGGAGAAATATCCAGGAGCGCCTCGCCTCTTCGATCTTGCCTTTACCGAGCAGCCACAATGGACTCTCTTGCGAGTAGATGCAGACGATCCAAGAGATTACGGGGAACACGCCGCAGATATACGCGGTGGTTCGCCAATGCAGCCAAGTTCCCATCGCGTGACACGCCAATATACCGAACGAGAGAGTGAAGGTAAGCGCCCCCAGCAGAACGCCACGTAGAAGAGGGTCACTCGTTTCACTCACGTAGATCGGATATATAGGCGCCAGGACTCCGACGCAGTAGCCACAGAGCAGTCTGCCTGCTATCAAAACTTTCACGCTGTTGGCAAAGCCGATAATTAGCCAACTGACAAGATACACAGGAAACAGTACTAAAAGCGAAGTCTTTCTGCCGAGTTTTTCCACTATAAATCCACCGGTCCAACATCCGGGAGCTATTGGCAGAACCGAACCTGCTGCGATCCACGACTCTTGGTCAATGCTGAGCGTACCGAAATAATCCTCGTCCACAGATTCACTGCCATTGATCGAAATTGCCTTCAGCTGCGGGAGAAGAATCGCGCTGTAACCATTTGACATACCTGACACGGAGATTCCTATCAATAGTCCCAAAGTTGTCAGCAGTTGCCTGAGATACAATTTGATTTTGGTATCTGATACACTGCAGTCATTAATTTTCATTGTGGATCGCAGTAATGAACAATCTCGATTATAAAAAAAAACTCCAAAACACATTAATAAAAATAAACCGTTCACTGCTCACTATTTGTAATACACATTTATCTCACTACTTATAATACACCTTTATCTATACCATGACAAAATTATCCGCTATCTCTTCGTCTTTCAAACCAATTTCTCTAAAATCAAGAAATTCGTTTTAAAATATACATTATAATCACGTTTGGTTGATAGAATAAGAATGATGCGACTAGTAAAAACGTTGTGTTGATCAGCAATACAACTAAGATAAGCACACTAGAATTGAATAAAAATAATTTGTTCTATAAACTGTGTAAAGCGATATGTACATAAAATTGATCTGCACAAGCTTCAGGTCGCGATTGATTACATTCTATCTCCTCCACTCTTTATCTAGTAACTGCTGATAACCGCGAAATCAGACGATCTTTACGCACAACTGAATCAAATTAATACTGATAAATAATAAAGATCCATGTAGTTGCATAAACATCGACTGCGAAAGAAAATTACGTCCATAATTATGTTAAACACATTAAAATAATGATTGCTTATTAAAAGAAAGTCATTCAATTATCTGACTATGGAAGTAGCTGGATCTTTTTGCCTCTTACAAGGAAATACAAAATATAAACCTCAATTTCATGGCTATTTTCACTGAAAAGAGAAAATTTCACGTAATTCCACTATGTATCAGTCATAATGTTGTATCCTTTTACGAACTAACAAGATGTAATTTCTTCTTTAAAATAATTTGAATACATTGAGATACTTTTCAAAGGTTTTAACGCTCGAAACTACTTAGACAGTACTTGCCAGTATATTCTCAGTAAGATTAATATATAAATGATAGAAAAGAAGAGCGAGATAAGTAAGATATCAAGATATATAAATATGTAAAATTCGTATTTTTTAAATTTATCTGAAAAATGTCATAAAAATTTGTAAGACAAATGCTGCTTTCCATTTATCTGAAAGTGAGACTGAATCACTCAGTAATGTATTTTATACTCACGTAGTGACGTCATTATTCAGTGATTTAAAGAAACATGCAAGTGATCGCTTATTTTAATGACAAAATTATCTCAATATATAACCTCACTTCCAAAGTGAGTATGCAAGACTCAGTAAAGCATACGGTCTTGAAATTGCTCAGATCGTAGGAAAAAACTCAGTTGAATCTCACTTGTGAGAATGCAAAAGGACCATGCATTTAACTGAGTTATGACATCACAAGTTAGAATTATCCGAGTTTTGATGTAAATGGAAAGCAGCAAAAGATCCATTAATTATATGTTGTATAAAATTAATAATACCTTGAAAAACTCGAGTTTTATACATAAAGAATAGAAAAGAATATATCTCTGCTTATTTATTAAGTGTTAAGCAATTTATTTTCTTCCGTTTCTTGTCATCTAACAACTGAAAAAATCCGAGATTCATGTATACTACAAAGATTTAATCCCACGTCTTCCCACACAGCAAATTCAAATCGAAATAATTCGTGTATCGTGTCGAAATAGTTAAGCCGATTCGCCGTTCTGCCGTGTAGAAAATTAGACGCATGCGTAACACACGTATACGCCTTGGCAATTGAAAATGAAACTGAAATTTCCGCACATCACCCGCCGTGTTCGCGCAAAATAATTGTGTCGCGGCGCCTCGGAATACGCGTGGTATTTTAACTAGCTGAAAAGGGATTTAAATGATTCGGAGTGGCCGCAGAAATTTGAGAGCCGTGAATTTAATACGCACCCCTCGTCGCTCGAGCGACGGGGTGTTTCGTATTTTGGACGGCAGCCAAATGCGATTTTCGCGTTATTTATCTTTCGAATGAGGATACGCGCGTCCGCGCGAGGATGAGGGTCGAGTTAGTTCGGTTCGGTGTTCCACAATGCATCGTGCGCTTGTTCTGACAATTAAAAACTAACGGCTTTGCTAGAGAGAGGAAAGCAGTAATGCCAAGCGGGAGATATTTAACACGTTTTTGGTGTTTCGAGTGCAATTAAACCCTTTTGCACTGTTTTCACTGCTAATTTCCGCCATTAATTTCAAATAATTCTTATCCGTACAAAATGTGAATTTATACCATTCTCTCTTCTTTACAGAAATTACGGTACAATAAAGACTATAAAAAATTATGTAAAAAAAAGGGGGGAAAACGTTCTTTTATGTTTTTACCATTTGTTTTCGTCCTTTTGTTAAGATACATGCTGAAATAAAAGCCCTAAAGAAATTACTTCTGCGAGTCTGATTTAATTTTCTCGGAAGTGAAGGAAAGAAATCTTCTTTCTATTGGCTTCGTTTGAGACTTTACCTGTAAGTTTCGCGTATTTCAGGGCGGGTCGATAGTTAAAATTCTCACAACGCGAAGGCAATCAGTAAACCAATAGAAATCAAGAGATCGAAAGGGCAAATAGTGAACCTGGCAAATTTCCGCCAATTCTATTACCGGATTTCTAACTCTTTGATATACGGTAAATATTCTGTCGCAATGTGCCTGCTGTTCATTCACTTTGGCTCACGTCGCATACGAGATACGCCTTTTAATGTCGAGGACTCTCAAAAGTCTCGTTACCCCTGTATTTCGACGTTAGAAAGAGGACTTATTTAAGCGACTTGTTTAGGCAAACACTTTTACGAGAGTACTCGTTGAAATCTACGAAGAACAAGGAGCTTGCGAGTGCATTTTGATGAACTTGAAAAAAAGAAGTGAGAATCAAAATTGCAATTTTACGAGAGCAGAATCTAATAATAAGTGTAATGGTAATGTGATAAAAACAACGGAAATCAATATCAAATTAGTAATAAAAAATGTATTAGTATTAAATAAATTCATATCCTGAAAACCTCATTTCATTGTTTCGAAATGTACATATATCATATACATATATACATGTCTAAAACACATATACATATTATATTTATACATATACGTATATATATGTTTAAACGTTCTTATAAAATGAACAGAAGACTGCGAGAAGACTGCAATATCGTCAGCATAATTTTTACGATATAATGTTTACGAAGGCTTCTTATTAGAAAGTACCGAAATTTGGCAGAAAATTTATAAGCGCAATCTCGGGAGAAATTTCTGAAAGACCTCAGGTAATTCTAAGGTTTAATATAAGTTTCACTCGTCGCCTCTTCTCTCAGCCCCGTATACAAGAGAGAGACTTATTTAACGGTGGATGCTCTTATGAGAGTGCATGTCGAGTAGGAAGACCAGGGCTGTCGTAGATGAATGTTGACGAACTCTTGAGAAATGATTGCAGGCTTCGAAAGCACGTCTTTTCGCAACAATGAAATCTCCATGAAATGCTTCCTGCCATTATTTGCGCTTATTATGACATAGTAAGTGATGATATTACGAGAATAATATGACCGTCATTGAATTCTTAATTCATATAAACCCGCGAAATTTTATCCCCAAAATAAATAATTAATATAATATTTGCATCCACGAATTTAATGCAAATGTAATGCGAATAATTAATCAGAGGAATATTATTAACTTTTAATTTAAATTTTCATTTTCAGAGGATATGTATACTGATTTTGCCAATATATTTGTCTGCCATCAGTAGAACATCTGTCTGTTCCGAAACGTTCTGTTCGCATAACACACCTAACGACTAAAAGCTTCGAGAAAGTCACCCCGTCGAATAGGCCCGCGCGTAGAGGGAGATTGATGCGTTCCGGAGCTGAGAAAAAACAACTCGCACGAGATGTATTTGTTTGGGGTTTCAGGTGAAGAAAAAAAGGCACTTCTATTAGAACGACCAAGAGGAAAGTTCCTACGCGATAGAGATAACAGGAAGGAAGCAAATGATGAAGGTCGCGAAAATGGATATACTAACTTTCCTTGGGGATACCGAGACATGATGTAGAAAGTAAAAAAAAAAAAGGCTTTCAGATCCTTTTCGATGGTCAAACATCGTACTCTTTATAAGTTCTCGCATGAATGCTCTCTTTTTATAGTAACTATGCGACGTGGAAATCTGTGGAAACTGGTTAATCGATCAAGGACTTACACGAATCATGGGATTTAAAAATAAAAATGCAAGACTAACGTAAGGATCACGGAACAAAATCAGAAAATGTATAAACAATAAAAATTATGAGACCACAAATGTCTGTTAAAACAATTAATTAAAATGTTATAAAATTTTTATTACTTGTCGCGATTTCGAATCGCATTATAAATAGGTGGTTTACACACTCTAAACGTACATTTAATTAAAAATACATAAAACCGTATAATATATTGAACATTTTACAAACATTTGACAAAAATTACATTTAAAAAGCTATACAAAATTCGTTCATAAATAAAGTAATAAGTTAATCCTTTTTCCTCCACGGAGAAATCAATATTTATGAATGTGAAACGTTTTAACACAAAATACTTCGTGTACATAAACATTGATACGAGCAGATTGATACGAAAAAAATATTGTTCAACATGCAAATCGTTCTTTGCCATTTATTTTATATGTTTCGTATTGTCTGAACATTAATTCACTAAAACTTTTTAAAAAATTTTGGATTAATTTAAACATAAAAAAAAAAAAATCGGCTATTGTTTATTGCTCGGGCTACCAATTTCTCCATAGATTCATAACACATCCTCCACTTTATAACGATATCTAATACAATATATCTTTTACTTCTGATACATTTAATAAACAATGTTCAACATATGAGTCGTGCCACCAGATGGCAAAATAATTGTTTTATAAATCCCATTGTTTCGTCGAGACTTCTCGGAGATGAGCAAAAATTTTCTCGCAATATCGGAGGTTTTATTGCAACAAAAAACGAGATAAAGAACATTTGCGAGCATATTTGAAAAAATATGTATAGTATAAATGTTTCATCTGTAATGACGATTATCATTGAATATGCGATACAAGATAAAAAGACGCTCTGTTATCACACGCTTCTTATATGCGTTAACAGTCATTGGCAAAAAATTTGAAAAAAGTAATTACATAGTGACACAAAAAAAAATTAAAATATATTATTGAGATCCAATAGTTTGAAAACCTAGAACATTGATACATTATATAGAGAAAAGTCACCAATACTGACGCACACTACTTTATGTTTGGATAATATGTCTTAAACAAAAGTTAAAAATAAAACTATATTTTTAAAAACATGAATTTAAACTAGAAAGTGTCTTCTGTTACCGTCCTACATGGAGTAAGAGTTTTTATAATATTGTTTCATATTTTGTAATAAAGTTAATGTTTTCATAATATAACCAAAAGTGAGTGTCTGAAATTATCTCAAATTTGAAACGATAGGTTACATTTTCCTTTTCTTTTTCTTTGATATGAGTTACTTGTACATATAAATATTCATGTTAATGTATGTAAGAATTCCTAAAAGATTTTGATATAAAATATTTTATGTCGATTATATTATATTGTTCCACAAGATGCAAAACAATGTAAAATGACCATATATCAATTAAATTAAATTAGATTCATTTTTAACACAATTTATACAGAAAAACACACATACGTGATAAGTACAGATACGTGTATAAAGTACAAATTTTTGCTTCTTTAATTATCTAAACAGTTTATGTTTTTATCAACATCAATATTAAGCAACATTTAGTTTCCAAAAAATAAGAGAATATTGCAATAAAATAATTAACAATATTATTACAGCTTTTCTTACAATTACATAAAAATATCGTGTATAACATATAGAAAATTAAATATGTTAAATATTTCTTGTTTATATTGTGTCTCAATATAGTGAATCATACTTTTCGTTTAATCCTAATAAATTTTCTCAAATGTATTAAGTTCATTATTAGCAGAAACTAATAAAAAAATTAATCAATATTATTTGAATTTTAATATATTTATTTATATTTTTATTTAAAACATATATTTATAAATATACATATGTATAAATTTACAAGTATAATGCGACAGTTATAAAATAATATTTTGCTCCACAGATTTCAACGCTTTTTATTATTTCAACACTATTTATATATTTGTTAAAATTATAGTGCAGTTGTACGTATCACGTCATTAAAAAAAAGAAATATTTAACACATATTTCTCAAAACTATTTACTGTAATTATATTTTAATTTTCAATAATAAATTTTATAAAAAAAAAAAAACTCGATCCTGCCAGGATTCGAACCTGGAATCTTCTGATCCGTAGTCAGACGCGTTATCCGTTGCGCCACAGGACCATTGAGGAGGGTTACTCTAAGTACACAGTTTTCTATACTATCGAAATATCTACACTTCAAATAATAAAATATTTATGAAATTAAATAAAACATTTTATACGTTTCCTTTTACATGGAAAATAATTTCCTTAAAATTACATTTTTTTTTAAATATTTAATAAATTCAAAAGCTAGCTCTGTTAATAATATAATAATAATCAGTTATTATATCTGCATAATATTGCGATCAATATAATAAAAAATGTAATCAAAGAATTTTACTTCAAAAATTTCAAGTATCTATAACAGTATTATATCATGCCATCTTATAGCAACTTATAAGCTGCATCCTCAACGATCCGGTATGGTCTAGTGGCTAGGATACCTGGCTTTCACCCAGGAGGCTCGGGTTCGATTCCCGGTACCGGAATTTTTTTTTTCTCAAGAATTTTATATCAAATAAAATTTTTAGTTAAATATAAATGCATATTAATATTAAAAAATGTTCCAAAAATTATAATTTTGCATATATTTTATTCAATAAGTATGTGCATAAGATTCTGTATACGATCAATAGATAATATCACAGTCGCGAAATGAAGAAGAGTAAATAAGATACGGTTATTGCTTTTCTCAACGAAAAAACTTTCTCCTATTACAAAAGCTACGTCTACTATTCTCCAGACTGTCCCAAAACGGTCCCATTAACGCCTCGCCAAACAAGCCGCGTCGAACTGGAAAAAGTTACTCAATTAGAGTTCTGGGTCGTTCCGAAACTTGCTCCGTACTCAGCCGAAACTCAAATTCTTCCCTCTTCTCGTGCACTGCTTTTTGTGCAACCACAAGCACGTACTTCTTTCGAAGTTCAGAGCACCGTGACCACCGTTGGTCAAACTTTTTTCGGCTTGATAAGTCGCGCACGTAGCCGTGGCACAATAAGGAAAAAGAATACAGTACGATACGAAAGGAAACGAAGAAATTCCAAAGATACACTTTTACTTCTAAGCAATGGAAGTACACATTTAATTAGCATATTAATTAGTATATTTTAAGACATTATATTAAAATTTAATTTTTAATTTTCACAAATAAAATCTATCTTTAAAAATTTAAAATAATTCTAAATAAAAATATCTCAAACAAAAAATTTTCTAAAAAAAATATCTGGCCCATGAGGGGATCGAACCCGCGACCTTCGCGTTATTAGCACGACGCTCTAACCAACTGAGCTAATGGGCCAACTTACACAACCGTTCTTGTTACAACATCCTATCCCATAATCTCTCTCTCTCTCTCTTTCTCTTTAAATTTATTTCAAATATATAATTTTATTTAATATAAAATATACTTTTTAATTTACCGTTATCATAAAGATAAAGCCAATTTTTAATTTTTATTTATTTTTAAGAATGAACAATGTTAAGTTAAATTAAATGGTACAAATTAAAGTTAAAATAATTTTTTAAAAGACACATTAGTAATATAAAAAATAAATAAAATAACACAAATTATAAAATATTTACATTATAATTTGCATTAATTCTGACATCTCTCTAAGATTAAACTTAATTCTTTTAATTTATTTCACTAATTTTATTGAAACCATTCAGTAAGAAATAAATTAAATTGAAATAAATTAAATATATTAATTAATTGTATAGTCTAATTGAAAGAGACGAATTTGTATTCGAAACAAAGCAAGACATAAATATTATGTCAAATGTGATGTTCAATAACAATTGCTACACTGTTGTACTGATAGCAATCGATACAAAAATATTGTAATGCATAACAAGGTACATAGATGTTATAATGGCTAAAGAAGCAAAAAATATTTAACAAAGATGGGAAGAATTTCATGCAAAAAAAATAAGTTGCAATAAAAGAATTGTCTAGACCATAAAAAAAAACACATATTTAAATCATACTGTGTTAATTATTGTTTCTGAATTAAAACTTCCATATGTTTTAAACAACAAATTAAAGCAATTATTTAACACAATATTTTCTAAATATAAACTAAAAATTCTTAAATTAGTAAATAAAAACATGTATTACTGGGACATTAAAAAGGTATTTTACTTTCATTATATTCTTTCTTTGGATATTCCTTACAGGACTAATTGTGCACTTTGTCTTTTTCTTTAATAATGTTGACTCGTCAACAATATCAAATTTACGGAGTGGCGCTGGCAATCCCGATAACTGTCCAGCATTTTTGCTATCTTGTAGCAACCCTAATAATTTTGCAGTTCTCTTTCTCTTTCCTTCTCCGTCTGATAAAAAATATCGTCATGGAGTAAGTCTACAGGCTATCATAAAGTATTAAGCCGCTGCAGGTGTCCTGCATGACCTTACCACGGGCGTCAGCAAAGTTTCCTTTCTTTTACCTTCATACCTGTGCCCAGCAATCTGCTACCGTCTGGCAGAGCTTCAGAAAGAAGAAAGAGTAACGTGTATGAACTTTAACGGATACGGCGAGAGAAGAAACGTATGACTGTGGGCACGAATCGATCGTCCATAAAGAATTTATAGCAGATATGATTACATGAAGAATCAAGCTATACTTTATTTTTTAAAAATATATATTACGATGTAAAATAAAAGTTACTAATAGAGAAAGAGAGGGGGGGGGGGGTAAGAGAGAGGGAGAGAGAGAAAAAGAGAGAGCTAGATTATATTTAAATAGCTATACAATTTATTAAAAAATGTTATTAGCTAATAAAATAAACAAACAATTTTATTTAAATTATATCTTTAGAATTATTAATAAAAATATTGTTGATAAAATTATTCTTTTCACTTTTTTAAAATAATATAAAATGTTAAAATTGTCATAAATAAAATGCTTTTAAATTAAGATATTTTGTTCATAAAATAGCTTTGGTCATAAAATAGGACATGCTGTGAATCGTTGGCAAACGTAGTCAATTTATCCAATTGCTTTTGATCGATTATTAAGCAATAAAATTTTCGTAATGAAAACGCATTTTTTCATCTGAATTTTTTACGGATGCCCCAACAGTATAAAGTTAAATAACAAAGAGCTAAGCAACTTTTCAAATAATATTTTAGTTGCAATAAAAAAAATACGTGCCGTCGTCGCAAAGTTCAAACGAAGTATTTTCATTTGCGTGAGTAAATCGCCATAAAATGGTCGAGCAAAAGCGATCGGACAAACTGACCATGTTTGCCATCGACTCGATGCTCGCAGCATGTCCCAGTTACATCGTAAAAATGTCGTTTTTTGGCTCAATCCCGACTAGCCGAGACTAAATTGAAGCCCGTCGCATATCTCGATTTAACTTACATATATATACACCGCTGATTCCGCAGGGAATGAAATCGAACTCAACTGACGTGAGGTAAAAAAGAAAAAAAAAACATGTTCAAACTGTTATCTTTACAAAAATAAATTAAAAATTGGTGAAAAAGTATACCTCACTTATTCCTTTCCAAAACAGAAATTTGCAGCTTTAACTGATCTTATTCTAATTTTATGCATTATGTTATTTTAATATTAAAATGGCAACTTGAAATAAATTCAAATAGTATGAAATAAAACATAGTATACAAATCAGATTATTCAACGATTAAACGTTGAATGTAAAATGTATAATATAATTGACGACGATACTTGCTCTCTCTACCATCGCGTTTCATATGTAGCTTGCCGAGCGACGCGACGGGTCGATCGGGGATCGTCGAGAAGGTGAAGGGAATCGAAGAGTGTGCGGACCTCAACGGTCCCCGAACAATCAGCGACAAATGCCGCTACTTGGGTGGCAACCTTCCACCTTGCTCTTCTCCACCTTCGTCCATCATGATTCTCAGCTGTGAAATCCGTTTCTGGAATCGCGACATGAATTTCTGACAACACAAAAAAGTTCCTGCGTCTTTGTGCGACTTTCACGAAAGGCATTGACGGAAATGTCGCTATTAAAATTCACACGGAGTTCGCTCTATCCTGTGATGACTAAAAATATCAGATATAAAAAGTTCAGTTTTAGATATTATCGTCCAGGGAGAAGTGATTAGGCAGAGTTAATACATTGCAAGTGTTATCACTTCATTGTATATTAAATTCGTTATTGAGTAAAAAAATTGCCGAAAGAGCACGATTTTTTCGAACGCAAGAGGTAATTATTCACAGACCGCGAGTTTTTACAATGTGGAACAAATTTTTCTTGCGCTGGCTGAATTATGGCGCGTGCAACCGTGCGGATTACTCCAACACGTGGTCCACTTTAGCAAAGATGCGAACTAGATGGGTGTAATTAATTAAGAAGATTATTAATATCACTCTTAGATATTACCGAAAATTCGCAGTTCTTGCGATACTCTAGATATATTACTTTTACGTAATGCTGAGAACACTCAAGACCACCGTTTTATCAAGCTTGATAATTAAACGTAAAATACGTAACACAAGGAAAACCATGTAATTTCCTTAAGAGATGCAATTATAACATTTACCGTAATTACAAAGAAATAAGACACAAAAAAACATATAGGTAATTATCTGTCATACATATAAAGATATATGTATACATTGTAAATGTGTGTTAATATGGAAATATGGTCAGATTTTAGATAACGTGCTTTTTTCTAACAATTACATGCCTCTCACGTTACTTAAATACTTAATAAAGAGATTATTAAATAAAGAAAAACAGATCATAAATAGCCTATGTAAGTTCTACATTTGCTAAATCTATTTATATTATTTCCTTTTTTACACTTCGGACATTTCGTTACAAAAATTAATTCGTCTGAAATACATTTATCCAATTTTAGCTAATTCATATTATTTTATACTAAAATGGCGCATGAAAATAAATTCTGCTACGCTATTCATTGTATAATGCATTTCATTACACTTCAAGTACTTAATTGATTACCTTTTGTCGCTATTTATCAATGTTAAATATAAATTTTTTAATATTAAATATTTCGTTGACCATTGATCCGCGCTATGTATAGAAATATAATAGTGATCGTTTATTTAATATTGCGGTTAATAATAATTTAACCGCAACTAACACGCTTGTCAAAGCTTATCAAGATTTCTCATGAATGCAAAATAAACAATTAAACATGTTTCAGCATATGTTATCACATTTCTTCATAGTTGAAAGACTCATATCAGTTGAATTATATAATAAGTGATAACAGAATTACTTTCGACGCGAGACATGTCGGGTCACATTATCGCATGGAAGCGAACGTAATTAAGACGGATTTACGAAGTGTCCTCTCGCCATCTGCGGCTTTCAAAGGAGCACCAAGCAGCGTGCGCCAACTGATTTCACAAGCATTCGCGTGCAAGAGCGGCGTATTTCAAAAAACGGAGTCTATCATGTGACCTTAAATTTATCCTCGATTACGGCTTATTACAGACAAGCACGACCGACCGGGTTCTCCATAGTTAGAAACGACGTCTCGTCGAGACGTTTTCCACTCCCGGGAGAATTCTTACGGGTGCAATTATGTTTTCCCCGATGTTTTGGGGCCCCTTCTGCCTCCTGCGGCGCCTATTACCGACAAGAGTCATTAGATGCGCGTCAGATGATCCGCAACAACACTCGTTATTATTCATGGCTGACACGGAGGCCGACGTTCGCAATGTGATAACGGTGATTATAAAGATTCATGATGCATACGAAAGCAAAAGATTTATTTTGTTGACGTTTCCATAATTAACGGTATGTCTAAGGCTTATCGCGTGATCAGGTAAAATATTTTTTTGATGACGCTGAAACTGGCCGCCCGTCGAACGATGCCAGGGGCGTAGCGGAGGCGCAATTGGGGGTTCCTTCTTCGCGCTCTCCTTGTAAATTTCGCTCACGACGGATATACTTCATTTTGGTTTCTGATATTGTTAGCAACCTCTACAAAAAATCCCGCCCTCCTCTGACCCCGCCGAGATATATAAATGGGAGGAAATTGCCCCAAAACACGTAAAAATCCAATTTTTTTAGTTCTTTTACTTAAAATACCTTTTGTGCCACGACGGATGCACTTGATTTTGGTTTGTGATATTGCTGGCAACCTCTACAAAAAATCCCGCCCTCCTCTGACCCCGCCGGGATATATAAATGGGGGAAATTGCCCCAAAACACGTAAAAATCCCATTTTTTTAGTTCTTTTACTTAAAATACCTTTTGTGCCACGACGGATGCACTTGATTTTGGTTTCTGATATTGCTGTCAACCTCTACAAAAAATCCCGCCCTCCTCTGACCCCGCCAGGATAGTTAAATTAGGAAAAATTGCCCCAAAACACCTCTAAATTCTATTTTCGTAGTTCTGATAACTAAAATACCTTTTGTGCCACGACGGATGCACTTGATTTTGGTTTGTGATATTGCTGGCAACCTCTACAAAAAATCCCGCCCTCCTCTGACCCCGCCAGGATAGTTAAATTAGGAAAAATTGCCCCAAAACACCTCTAAATTCTATTTTCGTAGTTCTGATAACTAAAATACCTTTTGTGCCACGACGGATGTACTTGATTTTGGTTTGTGATATTGCTGGCAACCTCTACAAAAAATCCCGCCCTCCTCTGACCCCGCCGAGATATATAAATGGGAGGAAATTGCCCCAAAACGCGTAAAAATCCAATTTTTTTAGTTCTTTTACTTAAAATACCTTTCGTGCCACGACGGATGCACTTGATTTTGGTTTCTGATATTGCTGGCAACCTCTACAAAAAATCCCGCCCTCCTCTGACCCCGCCGGGATATATAAATGGGGGAAATTGCCCCAAAACACGTAAAAATCCCATTTTTTTAGTTCTTTTACTTAAAATACCTTTTGTGCCACGACGGATGCACTTGATTTTGGTTTCTGATATTGCTGTCAACCTCTACAAAAAATCCCGCCCTCCTCTGACCCCGCCAGGATAGTTAAATTAGGAAAAATTGCCCCAAAACACCTCTAAATTCTATTTTCGTAGTTCTGATAACTAAAATACCTTTTGTGCCACGACGGATGCACTTGATTTTGGTTTGTGATATTGCTGGCAACCTCTACAAAAAATCCCGCCCTCCTCTGACCCCGCCAGGATAGTTAAATTAGGAAAAATTGCCCCAAAACACCTCTAAATTCAATTTTCGTAGTTCTGATAACTAAAATACCTTTTGTGCCACGACGGATGCACTTGATTTTGGTTTGTGATATTGCTGGCAACCTCTACAAAAAATCCCGCCCTCCTCTGACCCCGCCAGGATAGTTAAATTAGGAAAAATTGCCCCAAAACACCTCTAAATTCTATTTTCGTAGTTCTGATAACTAAAATACCTTTTGTGCCACGACGGATGTACTTGATTTTGGTTTGTGATATTGCTGGCAACCTCTACAAAAAATCCCGCCCTCCTCTGACCCCGCCGAGATATATAAATGGGAGGAAATTGCCCCAAAACGCGTAAAAATCCAATTTTTTTAGTTCTTTTACTTAAAATACCTTTTGTGCCACGACGGATGCACTTGATTTTGGTTTCTGATATTGCTGGCAACCTCTACAAAAAATCCCGCCCTCCTCTGACCCCGCCGGGATATATAAATGGGGGAAATTGCCCCAAAACACGTAAAAATCCCATTTTTTTAGTTCTTTTACTTAAAATACCTTTTGTGCCACGACGGATGCACTTGATTTTGGTTTCTGATATTGCTGTCAACCTCTACAAAAAATCCCGCCCTCCTCTGACCCCGCCAGGATAGTTAAATTAGGAAAAATTGCCCCAAAACACCTCTAAATTCTATTTTCGTAGTTCTGATAACTAAAATACCTTTTGTGCCACGACGGATGCACTTGATTTTGGTTTCTGATATTGCTGGCAACCTCTACAAAAAATCCCGCCCTTCTCTGACCCCGCCAGGATATATAAATGGGGGGAAATTGCCTCAAAACACGTAAAAATCCAATTTTTTTTAGTTCTTTTACTTAAAATACCTTTTGTGCCGCGACGAATGCACTTGATTTTGGTTTCTGATATTGCTGGCAACCTCTACAAAAAATCCCGCCCTCCTCTGACCCCGCCAGGATAGTTAAATTAGGAAAAATTGCCCCAAAACACCTCTAAATTCAATTTTCGTAGTTCTGATAACTAAAATACCTTTTGTGCCACGACGGATGCACTTGATTTTGGTTTGTGATATTACTGGCAACCTCTACAAAAAATCCCGCCCTCCTCTGACCCCGCCGAGATATATAAATGGGAGGAAATTGCCCCAAAACACGTAAAAATCCAATTTTTTTAGTTCTTTTACTTAAAATACCGTTTGTGCCACGACGGATGCATTTGATTTTGGTTTGTGATATTGCTGGCAACCTCTACAAAAAATCCCGCCCTCCTCTGACCCCGCCGAGATATATAAATGGGAGGAAATTGCCCCAAAACACGTAAAAATCCAATTTTTTTAGTTCTTTTACTTAAAATACCGTTTGTGCCACGACGGATGCATTTGATTTTGGTTTGTGATATTGCTGGCAACCTCTACAAAAAATCCCGCCCTCCTCTGACCCCGCCGAGATATATAAATGGGAGGAAATTGCCCCAAAACACGTAAAAATCCAATTTTTTTAGTTCTTTTACTTAAAATACCGTTTGTGCCACGACGGATGCATTTGATTTTGGTTTGTGATATTGCTGGCAACCTCTACAAAAAACCTCTACAAAAATTTTTTGTAGAGGTTGTCAGCAATATCACAAACCAAAATCAAGTGCATCCGTCGTGGCACAAAAGGTATTTTAGTTATCAGAACTACGAAAATAGAATTTAGAGGTGTTTTGGGGCAATTTTTCCTAATTTAACTATCCTGGCGGGGTCAGAGGAGGGCGGGATTTTTTGTAGAGGTTGCCAGCAATATCACAAACCAAAATCAAGTGCATCCGTCGTGGCACAAAAGGTATTTTAGTTATCAGAACTACGAAAATAGAATTTAGAGGTGTTTTGGGGCAATTTTTCCTAATTTAACTATCCTGGCGGGGTCAGAGGAGGGCGGGATTTTTTGTAGAGGTTGACAGCAATATCAGAAACCAAAATCAAGTGCATCCGTCGTGGCACAAAAGGTATTTTAAGTAAAAGAACTAAAAAAATGGGATTTTTACGTGTTTTGGGGCAATTTCCCCCATTTATATATCCCGGCGGGGTCAGAGGAGAGCGGGATTTTTTGTAGAGGTTGCCAGCAATATCAGAAACCAAAATCAAGTGCATCCGTCGTGGCACAAAAGGTATTTTAAGTAAAAGAACTAAAAAAATTGGATTTTTACGCGTTTTGGGGCAATTTCCTCCCATTTATATATCTCGGCGGGGTCAGAGGAGGGCGGGATTTTTTGTAGAGGTTGCCAGCAATATCACAAACCAAAATCAAGTACATCCGTCGTGGCACAAAAGGTATTTTAGTTATCAGAACTACGAAAATAGAATTTAGAGGTGTTTTGGGGCAATTTTTCCTAATTTAACTATCCTGGCGGGGTCAGAGGAGGGCGGGATTTTTTGTAGAGGTTGCCAGCAATATCACAAACCAAAATCAAGTGCATCCGTCGTGGCACAAAAGGTATTTTAGTTATCAGAACTACGAAAATAGAATTTAGAGGTGTTTTGGGGCAATTTTTCCTAATTTAACTATCCTGGCGGGGTCAGAGGAGGGCGGGATTTTTTGTAGAGGTTGACAGCAATATCAGAAACCAAAATCAAGTGCATCCGTCGTGGCACAAAAGGTATTTTAAGTAAAAGAACTAAAAAAATGGGATTTTTACGTGTTTTGGGGCAATTTCCCCCATTTATATATCCCGGCGGGGTCAGAGGAGGGCGGGATTTTTTGTAGAGGTTGCCAGCAATATCACAAACCAAAATCAAGTGCATCCGTCGTGGCACAAAAGGTATTTTAAGTAAAAGAACTAAAAAAATTGGATTTTTACGTGTTTTGGGGCAATTTCCTCCCATTTATATATCTCGGCGGGGTCAGAGGAGGGCGGGATTTTTTGTAGAGGTTGCTAACAATATCAGAAACCAAAATGAAGTATATCCGTCGTGAGCGAAATTTACAAGGAGAGCGCGAAGAAGGAACCCCCAATTGCGCCTCCGCTACGCCCCTGGCATCGTTCGACGGGCGGCCAGTTTCAGCGTCATATTTTTTTGATATATCGAAAATTAAGATATTCCCCTCGGCAAAAATATTCGCTTTGTTACATTGCGGTCAGATTAATCGTTTATCATTATTACTTTTTATCTCCTCGCGAAATCCGTGTAGAACTGATAAATAATCAGCCATGTAGAATCGATCTGCATCGGTAACACGTGACCGAAACGTGCGTGCTTGGTTAATTGCGCGAAATTCGTCGTGAAAGCAAGAGTAGAAGGCACAGAAAGGGGACAAGGGGAGGGACGCACACTACGTGCGATTACACCTATTTGATATGCCGCGACACTCAAAACTCGTACATCACACTTAACCGTTGAATATGGAACAGTCAGTCCTGGCAGCAGCGGCGCATCCAGCATGCATATGTAGACCGCAATTATGGCCGTTAACTATCGTCGGCACGCACGCCGAGCACGAATTTTCTATTTCGCTATGGAGCCTCTCATTTTTTTTTCTCCCCCTTCAAACGTTCGCTAGCGTCATGGCGTTTCCTCTCTGGTTTTGGCACAGTTGTAAATAACATAAGACACATTATAAACGTAAATATTAAGAGAACTTTGTAGTCCTATTGATTATCTTTAAATTTTTTAATTTTTATAAAACAAAAGCACAAAACAGAAGTATAATTTATTAGCTAGATCCAACGTTTTTTCAAACCTGTTAAAACTGTTTTTGGATCTTCTTATTAACAGTTTAAACTGTGACACAAATTAGATTTAAAGACGTCTAAATTATGCTTGTATCTATATATATGTAAAAAAAACTCACTTACCAATAATTTACGTAAAAAATATAAATAATAGTAAAAAGTCACTTAAGTATCTTAATTAAAACAAGTAATCTAATATATTGTGTAAATCTCGACAGGGGTTTGATATAAAAAAGCTCGAAAATTTCGAAGCTCTCCTTTTTTCACACAGATCGCCTTCAACCTTCATTTTGTCTCGAGACTCCCTGTGGACTGCAGGTGCAGTTAGTACAAAAAAAAAAAAAAAAGAAACAGGTTTGTACACTGTCGGTACCACCGTCGATGAAAAAAGGAAAAAGAAAAAAAAAGAGAGGTAGGGAACAAAAGAGTAAGAGAAGAGACGCACATTCGGACTCGCGGTGTTTAGGACGGGACGGGATTGATGTTAGTCGTGAAAAGGCGAGGGAAGAGAAGGGGGAAAGGGTAGTTGCACAAGGAAAACGGGATGGAAGCAAAGAAGAATGTCCCGTCTCCATGTCGCCGCACCCAATAACACGCGGGTAATCACGATTTAATAGCTCAATAACGTCCGCCACTGTGCCCTGCCACGAACCTCGAAACAATTTATCGGTCCCGCCAGTCAATAAATTCAGTTTTTGAGTTGTATACGGGCCTGACCGGTCTCGCGAGAGCGGGCCACAACCCTTAAATCTCAAAGCGGACGCATCGAATTCGGAATGGCGAATTTCAAAATAACGCATATAAATTATCGGAAGAATAAATAAATATCAATGGAGGTTGGTACCTCCCTCCATTTCTTTTATGATATCGACCATTCCGATTTCACGGTACGCTATTAAAATCGCCGTTGAAACACAATGTAATCACAACATATTTGTTGATTTAACGAGGAATGTAAAATGTATTAGTTACTGAACTGTACAAAATTGCATTCAATTTGTAACCATTTTTTCCATATAACGTTCGTACGAAAAGAATAAACTTTTTGTATAAACACGAACAGAATTAACGGAAAAAAAAAATTCACCTATCGACTGCAAAATATGTGTTGTTTACATTAAAAAAAATCTCCCCGGCGGGGAATCGAACCCCGGTCTCCCGCGTGACAGGCGGGGATACTAACCACTATACTACCGAGGACTTGTTGAGTCACTTCTTCTATTATTTTCGTTTTCCTTTATATCCAAATATTCCTGTTTTATTTTATCATTACTCCACATTTTCATCAATTATAATCATTATAGTTACGTTAAAATATTGATATTTATACATAAATAAAATATTGAAATAAACTTTAATATCTACAGACAAATGTTAAATAATCTAATGCTTTTTAATTTTAATCTAAAAGACTTACATAATACAAAGTAAAAGAATAAACGAAAATGTTATTTAGCATATGCAAACATTATATATTTTAATTTTAATTTTAGTATTTACATATATACATATACATGTCCATATGTTGTGTAGAAATGTCTCACTCCACAAAGGCTATTATAACAGACAAGACTTCCAGAAGTCCTCGGTAGTATAGTGGTTAGTATCCCCGCCTGTCACGCGGGAGACCGGGGTTCGATTCCCCGCCGGGGAGGATTTTTTTTTTTCAATTTTACGAAAAACATCTTGCCAACAACGTTAATTATTCTTCATCTAGTTTGTTAATTTCATTCGCAGTTATTAAACCAAACAAGAAACATGCAACTTTACATACATTTATATGAATTATAAACCACGTTAAATCATGTTTTTTTTTCTTCAAAATATGTTATATCAACTTTAGTAATTATAGACAAGCATCAAATCATAATAATTCCATTTATTTAACATTGCCCAGTGTGGTAAAAAAAATTTTATCGCTACAATAGTTAGGATTGTTTTACACAATAGAGAATGATAATATTTAAAGCCTGCAAAACTATTTCAAATTTTAAAAAAATTATGTAAGATGTTTGATAAATAAAGAAAAGGTAAATATAATTCATAATAATTTGTATGAGATATTTTCCGTATCTCGACAATACGGAGGATATCTACACTGAGAAAAGTATCTGGTGAAATTAACTAAAAAATTCTAGCGAATAATCGTGTAACCAGATTTCTGATTAGTCTCACCAGATATTTTTTTCAGTCTAGCCAGAATTCTGGATAATCTCACCAGAACTCAGATTACTAAACCGTATAATGAATAATCGTGTAACCAGAATTCTGGTTAATATCTCACCAGATATTTTTCTCATTGTCAGTGTAATTAAACCCGACTTTTTCGTGCTTACACTATTCACGTTTATTGAATCGCGGTCGCGTCATTGCAATCCTCTGCAAGAAAGGCGTATTAAATGACCAGTTGAATGTCGGGATCGCGCGACGCGAGTCGCGCATTAAGCGCGAATGAAACTCGCCAGTTACGCCGGTCACACTGCTCGTAAAAACAAAGGGACACGATGTTATAAGAGAAGGTTGTCATTAACAGTAGTCCTGAACAATCATAGCCGCGGAATCGCGACGCGATCATTTCTCGTTCTCGTCTTGTGCTGCGCTAGGATTCGAGTGTTTATGCTATCCAGTTACGAGACTAAGGGTGATATGTTTATCGGTTCGTTAGTGCGATGCTCGTTAGGGTTATAAACTACTTTGTCGCTTAACTAATGACTGTTGCGATGCTGGTTTGCGAGCTGGCAAATTCCGCTCAGAAACGAGCTAAACTATTTCACTCGATTAATATACCCCTTTCCCGCCTCTCTCTCTCTCTCTCTCTCTCTCTCTCTCTCCCTTTCTGCATTTTTTAACATTTACATGACCCATTTGTTGTACAAAGTCAGGAAATGTAATTTCAATATAAACGTCTAATTTATGCATTATTCATATAGCATACCATACAAGTACGTTAAATGCAAAATATATAGAAACAATTTATCACTTCATAGATATACTACCTATTTCTAAAAATTTTGTTTTCAACTTCACTTAAATTTGAATACCAAATAATATATATTAAAATTAATATTTACATATTAAAATGCAACTGAGTTTTGATATAATAGATACAATTAATCTTTTCCGAATGTATAAATAAATATATTTATAAATAAATCTTTTAAATTTAAATTAATATTTTTTTCAAACAAAAAATCGATAAAAAATAATATAAATCGTAAAGAATTATCAAATATGTATAAATATATCTCTATAAAACGTGCAATAAATATAAAATAATCCTACTTACTAGCATGAAAAAATATAATGTATAATTACAATGCTTCCCATAAATTATCGACGCTTTTACCCAATTTTTATTCATAATTTCCACAATTTATGGATTGCAGAGTGAAATATCTCGCAGTATATGCGAACGTTCGCTTAAAAACGTATTCGAAACGAACTGCGTGGAATTTTCATGATGCGGTACGCCGCGTTCGTCTATCCTGGTAAATTTACATCCCGTTATTACAGCGGCATTTCGGAGCCATATGTTTGTCGCGTCCCGCGTTTCATCATCCAATACGAGGACTGTTTGTCTTCCCCCATGTCGACGTTAAATCTGATATTAGGATGGGCGCATGTGATCACTCGTCAATAGTCCGAGTGCAACGACAAACCTATCGATTGTCTGCAAAGTCGATTTTGTAATTTAGAACGGTGTACCAGCCCGGTTGCTTTTGATGCCGCTATATCGTATCAGCAACGCATCGAAACCGAATATTTCGTCGATGGTTGAATCACAGAATGATCAATCAACCCGCATCGCTTTTAACGCTCTAAAATGCTGAAATAAAATATTCACTCTCAACGATCACATGCATTATTAGCATTATATTCAAGTATTTAATGATATCAGAATCTATTTCTTCAGATTTTTGATGATTAATCTAGTTGATATTTTTTATGATATATTAGTGAGAATACCTTTCGATTCTTCTTTAAGATAATAGATAAGTTGAGTGTATACAGTGAGTGTTGCAGTATTTCCAATGTTTTTACAAAATTAGCACATGTACATTAGAATATTTAAACACGCAATGTTTCAAATGTACGACTTGTCAATTTGCCATATCGATATTTTGGTTATCTGGTTTTGAAAGCCGACATAAATTGACGGCAGTGCCGGTAGGCATGAAATATAGAGCCAAACAAAAGTGAGTCACAAAATATAAAATAACAGAATTACTGTTGAAATATGGCACGAGAGAAAGGTATACTCGTCTACAAGTATTTTTTTTAATCCATTTTTTTCTAGTACATACATTTCTTTCGGGTTAACAATTGCTAAAATAATTCTAAAAGCTATATATTTTTTTAGTTTTTAATTTAATTTAATTTATTGTGCATCAGTAAATATATATATATATATATATATATATATATATATATATATATATATCATATCTTTCACTGAGAAAAATATCTGGTGAGATTATCTAGAATTATGACTACACTAAAAAAAATATCTGGTAAGATTAACCAGAAATCTGGTCACATGATTATTCACCAGAATTCTGATTAATTTCACCAAATACTTTAATAAAAAATGTTACATAAATGTACACATAGTATATACGTAAACATGCATTTGTAAAATATGTATACGTATTATTTATATTTGAATAAAAGAAAGCTTTATCAAACACTGCAGATAGCAAGAATTAGTGCCGTAGGATACTATCATAAGATCATAGCAACATAACTTCAATGAGATAATGAACCGGATGTACAATCACAGGTAAGATGCTGTGATTCGTAGAATAAATTACTATCTCAGTGATAACGGCACCGCCACTTTGGTGATGGGTAATAGTGAATTATGCGTCGTTTATGTCTCGTAAAGCGCCGCTTTATATATAGCAAATAGATAGGAAACGCGCGCGAAGGCATTTGTCGCTTCGCGAAATCGCCGTAAGCCGGCTTATTTTATTCAGCCGTAATAAACGTATCCTCGACTTTTACGTCGATCGATGGTATATAGTATATACTATATACCATTCTTTCCTCGTCGCTGCAAATCGTCGCTGCGCCGACTTGTCACTTCCTGTTGAGGATTAGATGACGAAACCTTCGCGTAACTCGCGGATAAGATAAGCGTTATGGGTCCGCGTATATATTCACGCTCGTAAACAGCCACGACTTCTTGAGAAACTTGTGTGCCTCTCAACCGCGTAAGCGAATTGATAAATTGAAAGAAGAAAATAAAGTGACGACATATAAAGAAATCAATGTACATCTTTCAGTTTATATCAATTAATTATTTGGAATAATTTAGACTATCCTATTACATTTCTATGGCAATATAACATTTTCATATGCATAGAGAATGTAGCATATTATAAAACACTCTAGTCTTAATTTATGAATATTCTACTGGTTAGAAAACTCCAGCAACATACATTCAACAATTCTTTATTAAATAATTATATTTAATTTTTTTTTAAATGTTTGGCAAATAATATTGCAACAAAATGAAAAGAATACGAAGCTTTTTGCAGACTCGAAGAACGAGACCGTGATGTTGAAACGTGATTACCAGCATATTTTATAAAAATAAAACAATTTTATAAAAATAATACAAAACCAAAAAAGTTATAAAGAAGTTAAAGAAGACTTATACATATCGCTTTTCATTTTGTTATCATCCAAAGAAAGATTTAAACGGCGATAACATTTGCAGACGGAGCACAAATAATATGGGAGAAAGATGAACCACATAAGAGAGACGAGACCTTATTTTTAGTATTAACATCGTTCGGCAAACTTATCGGGGAGAGAAGTGGTAAACTTTACGATGATGGTGATCGGTGCGGGCCGAGTTAACGCTTTCGAGGTATCATGCGGTTGTCTCGTGTACACGGAACAAACGTTGCGTGAGCTTTATGCTCGCATAAACAGGTTGTATATACGCGTGGGCGTCCTCTCGACGCCATCAAAAGGCGTCATCTCGGCCACTCGTCATTGTCGTCGTCGTCGTCGTCGTCGTCGTCGTCGTCGTCGTCGTCGCCATCGCCGGGTTGGTCACCGACGACTACTCATGAGAAACCGATGCGATATGATTTACGATGCAACGTGAATTTCAGTTCGTACGCGGACCCGTCTTCTCGCATGTCCATACGCAGGAAAGCGGTCTGTCCTTCCGTACATAACCGGCCATTAAGAGACCATCAGCTATCGGATTCGATAGTCCAGTTTAAGTAGCACGTCCAATGTCGCGAGCGATATTTCTTGCGGCAAGAACGCTAAGTTCCTTTGTGGCAAACGGCCGTGGGCTACATCTATAGTATGCAAATCTACGCAAATGTGTCATGTCCAAAAATTATTAAACATATTTGTCCCGCACGAGATTAATCGGGTCTGAGCAAAAAAATTAGCTGCAGCGTTACTAAGATTAACATAATATATGCTTAGTTATACTTAACAATATAATCAAATTATGATTTCTACATGTATGTTATTACGTACATAACGTCAAATTAATTTCTTGATAACTCAAACATCTGTTGAAATTGCTAAAATAAAAGGAACAAACTTTCAGTAAATTATATTTAATGACTATCATATTCTAATATATGCACATTATTTATCTTAATTTTTATAAGTATAAATTATAATTTGTTTTTCTTAAAGTCTGTATTGTGTACAGATATAAGATTATTATAAAATCTCTATTGTAAGATCTATAAATCTTCACGATCTAAAATGCCAATAAACTCAAAAGAATTGAGATAAAAATACAAAACTTTTTGGCAAGAATTTGATAGGAACATTATATGTGTGTCGCAACCACCTTCGCTTTTTTCTCCTGTTGCTCGTTGCTACCTCGACTGCAAAGACCTTGCCATTTATGCGAACCCACCTTGATGCCGCAGTAGTAAAGTGAGTCATGATCGTGAATCATCGAGATGGCTCCGTGTTCGCTACGACCCTCGCTGACCGCGAAATATGAGAAGGAGCGCTTTCTGCGAGCTCGAAGAATGAGAGCATAAACGACTGTGGATAACGACAAGTCCAGTAATGTCATGAAAGTAATGCAGTGCAAAAGAAATGCATTTCAGAAATATCTTTACACTAAAAGAAAGAGTAATAATAATCAAGCTTAGATGACAGTTATTAGGTTTTGATGATGTAGTTTCAATTAGACATTTTGGCGTTATATTATATTACTAAATATTTAATAATATTTGGTAAGCATTTGGTTACTGTTATCATATTTAGTTATCATATTTACTATTAATACAATTATTGAAATACTACAAATATTTCGTTACATTAACTAAGTCAATTTATATTTAGAATTATGTAGTAGTATCACATCGCAAAAATCTTAAGAAGTTCCACAGGAATCTTAATGTAAAAATTGTATCTGCATTAAAAAAAAAGTTTAATAATAATAGCCAAGCTTTGATAAAATAATTGCAATTAAATATTTAATTTAACCGAATGTTTAATAATATGCAGTAATGATATTAATAGTAACCAAACATAATAATAATAATTATTATTATTATTCAATTACTAAATATTACCTTATTATATATTTGTTTATATAATAACCAAACATTTAATTGAAACTACTTCATCAAGACTTAACTATCATTTAGACTTGATTATTATCAACGAACTCTTTTTTTTTAGTGTGGAATCGAAAATATACTCATGCACGTTTTCATGCAGGACTATACAGGCGTTATCGCAAACAACAGATAAAATCATAGTGCATTTGATGCCTCTGTACAATAGCAATAATATTTAAAAAATGCATTGTAAATTTTTCAATCAGTCTTCTTTCTTTTCTATCGTGAGTTTCGCTTGCAAATATGTTTTCACTTTCAAGAATTTTTTTCTTTTTTAGAACCTCAAGCTAGTAGTTGTCTGACAAATTCCTAAACAAGAGACACACGTTTGAAGAATCAGCTGCGTAAATTCTCCTGTCGAAGAGAATCTAAAACTTCAGTGAATTTATTCGTTCTCGCTGTAGGATTTTGAAATGAGAGGTAAACGCGTGCAACAAGATAGTGTTTTTTACCTTCCACAATATTGTATTTTAAAGTTATATGAAAAATGTCGTGACATGGTTGTCTTTTTCTCTCCCTTTATTTTCTTTTATCCTAATAAAAATACGCTGCTTCTGAAAGCTAGGTTTCGCACTACGAATTTCGCGTTTCTCTCACAGCAATCAGTTACTCTGTCGAGGAAATTTCATCTCATATCCGAGAGTACGAAAACGATCGGCATGATCGACAGATCATTATATTGGTTACAGAAAATAACGAGAAATTTTCACATGCAAGCAGAAGTTAATCTCAACATTAAGATTCTAAAAGGCAATTTGAATACAAATTAGTGTTTACGCAAACCTATATAATCATTGAGCTATATATACATATATTATATATATATATATATATAGAAAGCAGAAATTTTTTCCCTCATTAACAAGGCATGGCTCTTTCTACAGAACGAATCGTAAAACTTTGGATCTATTCCGCGTCCTAAATCCCATGTAAATCCACTCGCTGCATAGACGCAGACTGACGGACAGAAATCCTCCCTTTTAACGCGCGAAATTAACACACAACTACTGCGAATTAATAACAAAATAAAACGAACGCGACGCGTTGACGTTTTATCGCCCCCGTGCATTTTCCAACAACTGAAAATTTTCTGCGACGTAATCCTAAGGGTAGCTCGATACACACGTTCGTGAAACGAGACTGGCGCGCTTTTCGAAGACGATCCGACAGAGAATCATTCGACGGCGTAGATACGACGGCGCGCACGAGAGGCGAGAATTTTCGCTAAGCGAAGGAAGCTCGCACATCCGCGAATGTATATCATGAGCACCGTTTCTGCGATGGGTTGCGCCGCAAGACCCGACGTTCCTTCTCCGAAATGTCTCCGCGTTTTCTCTTTACGCGCCGAGATAAAAGACGCTCTGGGAATTTACAGAGAAGGCGATACCCACCACTCTCCACAAGTGTTCTTGAATTTCACTGCAAGATCGTTTTTGTTTTCGTTTTTCGTACTTTTCAAGATTATTGTCATACCAGGAGACACTCGTATATTCCAGACGATAATATGCAATCTTGAATATTTAATAAGGGGATGCTAAACTGCTCATCAAATTTGATCGAGATCGATAATGTAGAGTCATTTAGGCACGTCATTAACAAAATTTTGTATGTATTTCTTGTATAGATTTAGAAATCCTTTTCCAGAATTAAAATTTATGTATTCCGCACACTGTTATCGTCTATACTTTAATTGTGGAGAAGAATTTTGGAACAAATTGTACAATTCTGTCGATAAAACAAATAGAACCCGCTTAAACACGGAAAACTTTTTTTCTAAGGTTCCTAGACTTATTCTAAAAGCACAGTATTGTTCTTTGCTGAAATGCCAAGTTCGCCTCATGATTATTTTATACGTACAAAGTCTAAAACTTTTATACGCAGCAAATGTTTTTACGAGTCGACTACAGAAGTCGATAACAAAACTATAATTTTCTAACTTTCTTTCGTTTTTCGTATGAAATTGATCGCAGCGCACCACGTTACTATCTGCACTTTAATTTTGGAGAATTTTCAATTCCATGCAATCAATAAAAAGATTTCGGTGTCCGAAAAATTTGTGATAAAACAGAGCAGTTTAGTATCCCCTTATTTATTTTATTAATAAGATTTTTTTTTCTTTGGGTTTTGTTCTTTAATAGAATTTTTATACACAAATAGAATTTACGATAAATTGGAATATATAAGATAAAATAATATTCGCGAAATAAAATTACGTATTTTACACGTCAATATTCCCGAAGTTATTAATCAGAATTTCTTCATTTGATTTCATCATTTTCGTCATTTGATTGTGTATACATTATACGAACATGAAAGCTTTCGATGATAAAGATATTATTCCACACACAGTATAAAACTTTATAACATTAAATGTAGTCGGGCAGCAAAATACGTATTTCCATGTAACTTTGGTAAATAGAATTGGTGAGAAATGGATCGCGCGGAAATATGAGATCGACCTCGGAATATTTACATGTACATCTACGATGAATAATATGAGTGTTTCTCAACCGATTTTATTCTAACAAAAAACATATAATATTTAAAACCGAAATAAATATTACTACAAATGGAATAAATATTACTTGTAAATTTCGCTTTTTCACAAGAAGCGTTATATAACTCTGAATGTTATAAAATTCACACATGCACACATATCCCGTTTATTACAATCGTAATCGTATAAAATATATCGCACAGAATTAACATATAATTTGCCAATATTTTTTTTAACTCGGAAATAGTCTATTTTTGCGTAAAAAATTACTTGGATGTGTTTTATAGTCCAATTAAAAAACACTATCATTAATTTCATATTATACATTATTATTCTTTCATTTTATTAATATTTGAGATATTATACGTATTTATTTAATTCAACAATTTCTCTCTCTCTCTCTCTCAAAATAAAGAAAAATTAAAAAATATATATAGTTTCTCAATCAGTAAAGAAAACTACTATGACTTTTACTTTTTCACTGGTGGGGTGTAAAAAAATCGTTTCAGAGGTAACTATTCTTGAGTTAAATAAGTTATTAAAATAAATTAAATTGTCAAATCGCTAGACTAAAATAAGATACGCATTGTAATAATAAAGTGGATCAAGTAATATCAATTGGCGTGATAAAATATAATTTTGCTCATAAAATTGTCTGTTGGCAGCAAGTACCTAAATAAAAAAACCAGTATACTTTCTTTTTTCTTTTTTTTTTCGAAACTTCCTGCTGGTCTCGCGGAGGTCTCTCTTTACTATGCAAGAGCGCTTCACGAACTGCTCCCGTCATAAACTCTAAACTCTATAAGCTGTACGCACACGGCATGGGTGGGACTGCACTACGGCCGCTTGTCTCCTTCTCAGCCTCGTCGAAGTAAATTATGGAAAAGCTGTGAAAGAGCCATGCGGAGAGGAGCTCCGCGAAGATCAACGCGACATAAATGTCGGGCGTAACGTCGATCCTTTGAATTTGCGTTCGTTCTGTATCATACTTTATTGAATAAATCCGATAAATTATCACGGGTAAGATGACACAACCACAATAGTGCGAGGAATATCTCTTCTATTGTTTTCGATTCAAGTACCATAGCTGAATATCGAATATCATTTAAATATACATATGATCCAGATAACGTCGATAATTGCTATAATATTTCAGAATAATTTTACATACTTCAGCGATATGTTTATCTTAAAAAAATTTTAGACCTTTAAAGATTATTTTCAATAGAATGTAATATTAATAGTAATATGTGAAGAGTTTTAATCCGCAAATAATAAACGGGGAGCGGAGTGGCGGGGTTGTACCGTAACATATTCTTACTCGAGACAAATTGTGCCTATTTCTTCAAAGGCGATGGTAATTCACATTATTACAGATGAGAAAAAATATTAGTAAATCGACGCACAAAACAATGTGTCGATTCGCGGATTCGTAATGCTCAACCTTTCAGTAAGTATTTAATGAGAACGTTGCAAACTTGACTTCTCGAGTTCGTCGACGACATTCACGTTATAGCATACATTCACAAATAGTACCGATATTACGAATCGCATGATTTCCGTATTTCCAATTTTTTGTCTTCAATCGTTGAATCCTCGCCGTTGAATTCGGCAAACGAATCGTCAAAGAGAATTTCATATATGTCGCATGATCGCCGTGCATGATTACGATCATTGGAGAATCGAACGAAATGTGTATCGTTTGACATTCAATTTCACGAATTACTCTACACTGTAAAAAATTTGTGTAAAATTACACTTATTACAGTGAGTAATTTTGAGATCCATAATTATTATAAAGATAAATTTTCGCATGTTTGTAATTTTGTATAAAAATTTTGCAATAATTCCTTAATTTGTTTTTTACCCTTGTGTATACACTATAAACAAATTTATTACAAATTAAATTATTTTTACTTACGTGCAAAATTATGAACACGCGAAAATTTACACACCTATTATAGCGGGTCTCAAAATTACTCACTAAAAGGTGTAATTTTACACAAATTTTTTACGGTGTACCGCGATAGCTAACTCGTCTTCGTCTTTTTTTTCACGATAGCACATTCATTGTCATGGTAACGAATGTGCTTTTCCTCTTCTCTTCGTTTGCGTACCTTATCGTATAATATCATAACAGACAGTGACCTCTCGTCCGCCGCTCGTTTTCAATTCGCCATAGAACTCCCGACGTATTCTATTTGCTCGACACGCTATTCTTCTTTTTTATTTCTTCTTATTCAATTAAATATACATAGGAATTTGCTCGTTTAATCCCCTTCCACTTGTACTCTTTCCCCCACGTATCGGCATCTCGTCTCGTCGGAAGACTTATTCATGTATTTCGTCATTCTGCTGCCTGTCGTTCGGACGATCGTAGTGTAGTTAAACGAGCGATGAAGAATCCTCTTCCGTCGACAAATTTCAGGTCATACTCAATACTCAAACAGAAACAAACGCACGTGATTCGTCTTCCACCATCTAGCGTATGTATATTCATTCAATGAAATCGTGATTTCTTGCAGATGATATCGTCGACTTATTTCGAATGCAGTGACATATCCTCCTTTTTGACGCGAATAAGACAATCAGAGAACGAAACATTCAATGGCTCTTGACGCGAGATCATGTTACTTGTATTTCCATCAATACAAATGTCAAAGTTTCTAATGTTAATGTTTTGCATAACTTTTCCTAGGACGAGTATTTAAAGGAGGAAAAAGTAAAACGAAAAAAACTGTTGCCAAATGTTAAGTGCTGCTAGTCGCGTATCTACTTGAATGTACTGTTATCATTCTTACATTTCGTTTGGAACACGAATATTGTTATCAGGCAAAAAGTAACGAGCTACGATAAAATCATTACTGAACGATATCTCAAATTGATTGATCGTATAAATAATAAACACATCGATAATAATTACATCAATAAACGACATAATTACATCTCGCAGCGTAACAGAAGATTTGAATATGTAATTGAAGCAAAATCGACATAAATCCGTCCATATTTATATGGCACTTCCGTGGATCGTAGCGTACTATCTCAAAAGTACACGAGAAAACGTGACCTGGTCAGATCCATGCGTCACTCCCTTCCCCTCGCAATTTTTAATAGCGGCTCTCAAATTCAATGAATTTTGTAATTCAGTGCAGTATTTTAATAAATAATCAGTTTTATGCTTGATAAAAAGTACTCACACAGTAGAAATAATTATGTCAAGTGTATTAGCCACATTGTGCAGTTTTCAGGGAAAAGTTAAAAATTTTGTAAAACCTATTCCTTTGTTTTGCCCTTTTCAGCAAGACTAGTGTACACTAAGTACATATCTAACATTAAATTACAAAACAAACTGTACAAAAATTAATTTTGTAAATCACAGCAAAGCTTCATACACATAGAAAATGTTTTTCAACAGACGCTTTTAATAAACAAAGGACTTTTTTATATAGCTTTTACTTGCAGGTAATTTTTCAAACTAATTAGTTAACGTTTCACATACGATTCTCCTTGCGTAGTAATTCAACTGACTATAAAAAAATTTTTCATTTGCCATCGTGAATTCGTAGTACGTTGCAACAGATCTGAAAGCTTTCTAGTTCCCGATGTCGATGAAAACTGAAATCGTAAATGTTTAATAGGTCTATAAAAGTCGTTTCGCTCAATACACCTCTCGAAATAGATAATCCGTATTTGATACAGCTTGATCTCCATTTCATTTTATTGTACAACATGATAATCAAGAGAAAGCTATGACAATATCTACATGACAGGACATAATTAAAATTATTATTCTTATATTTAACACTTTCTCCGTAAAAGATTTATAAAATCATATCTCCTTTATAACGCTGTTCAGTAATCTCATAATATAATATTAATCATAAAAATGTATATATATTATTTCAAATTCATAGAACATTAAATTTTAATGAATCCTACACATCGAAACGAAGAAGAATCGAATTATTTAAAGTTTTTTCCTCATGAGGGAGAATAAGGGATTGAAAATTTATTTCAAAAAGTTTTGTGCAGAGAGAAGTACCAGAGAAAGAAAAGAAGTTGCAAAAAAAAGAGCAAAAAAAAGAGTAAAGGTTTCGTTTGCTAGAAGCGAATCAGAAATTATCTGAAAGTCAGCCAGCCGGAGTTTCTTTACCACAGCACTTTTAGTGAACTTTTTAAAATACCTGGAGATCAATTACAATTGTTCTTGCACGTTGCGGCGCAGTGAGAATTAATTCCGATGTGAAAAAGGGGAGAAAAAAGAGAAAACACAAACCAAAAACAAAGTCGTTTCACATCTACAATTTTTAGAAGACTAACACTCGCATAATAAGATTGGATATTAAGATTGCATAAATAGTCAATTATATGTCTGAACTTGACAGAAATTCCGGCTAAATTAGGTAAACTTTTCGAGTAGCTTGAAGCAAAGGTATGCCGGAGTTGAGATTACAGAAGATATTGTTATCGACAACATTAACCACGGTCGTTTGGCAATTCCTTTCCGCCTCGTATCTCTATCTATTTGGTACTTTCGCGAAGTCATGTCGTTCAGGAATAAACACCATTGATTACGAAACTCCAATGTGGGACCCTAAAATCAAATTAATTTAACATTGTGTTTTACATAATCGGTACTAATACCTTTATAAAATGTTATAAATAATGGGCAAAGCAACTGCAAACTCAGTTGTCTGTAATATTTCTTAAAATTAATTAATCTTCGATACTTTTCTCCTCCTTAAAATTTTATATTTTAATTAATATAATTATAGGCAGATCATTAAATTGTTATTTTTGTATATTATCTTAGTAAAATAGATATATGTATAAGTTAAAATATCAAAATGAAACTTTTAAGGCCACTAGAAAATCATATACTGTATTTGTTCTTATATCAATTATTACATACATGTAACTAAATACATGTATAAACACAAATATAAAAATAATTCCTTCACATTTTTATGTATTAGTTAAAATAAAAATAACACGTGTGTTCGAAAAAAATTGTGGAAAGGTCAAAAAAACTTGCAATTTTCGTATTATTATATTAATACAAATTATATTAATACTCTACCAATCAAAGTAATAGGCTTTTACTGTAAGATTTCAACAAAAGAATTTTAATAATTCATAATTCATAATTTTATTAATGTTGTCGATTAATATTTTTACAATCTTTCTTTTACAAATTTACTCACGCCTTTTAATCAACGCAGAGAATACAAACAAAAGGGCAGGGAAAGGATTGTAGTTAAATCGAAAAGGGCGAGAAGCCTTGGTCGTAGCTTAGCGTTTTATGGTCAATTGCTGGTCCTCATCCCTTCGTCTGTGACGCGGCGGAACCTTAAGGGCGGTCGTACCGTGGCCGAAAATCATACATTCGGCCGAGAGGTACCGGCACACCGCGACCGGTATACCGACGCTATAAATCTCCGTCTTTATGTTACGATCCTGAAAATGCGCCGCACGACGCGCTGGCGACTCGCCAACGACCGGCCAAACGACCGAATCGCGTTTTCGCGCGCGTGTACGTCTCGATGTCACAGACATGCAAAATAAGCTTCCGCCGATTAATTTCTGGAATCTCTGAACCAACACCTGTAGAAATGATCCCGATCTGCGGTTATATTATTCATGGAATCACGTTCTTCATAATTGAGGAATAATTCAACTTAAAGAAGGATAAATTGTCAATAGCGAACAATATATAATTACTCAAAGAAGAATCTTCAAGTAAAGATCATCTGAAGATTAAATTCGGTAATAAGAAAAATACTATAATTCCATTTTATAAATCACAATATACTATATATTCTGTTTCCGATACTCTAACAATCTTTAAATAATTTTTTTCCCCCAAAAAGTGATGCATGCATATATTTAGTAAAATCTCTCATATAGGAGTAATAAAATCATTTTTTATTCGTTTGCTAACAATAAAAGCACTAGATTATATTAATATTGTAAAATTTGTGAGCGTAACAAGACTATCTTACTACGCGTTTTTTCCCGGTTATTCTTTTTTGTACTTCATTTGCGCAGAGGAAAACGGGAATGCGAATCTAGAATCCTTCGAACGAGAGATCTCAGGAGAAGTCAAGCTCGTTAGGGAGTCAACGGACGAATGATGACGAGAGTACCGGCCCGGGAAGATAAAAAGTTCGTCGCTCGGCAAATCACAAGGAGTCGCCGATGAATACTTTCAATTTACTACAAGTGTTCCTGGCTGGAACATACGAGAGAAGAGCATGGTAGCTGACCGTCATCGCGAATGTGTCCGTTACGCGCCAGCGAGTAATCATAAATACACCGCCGACAAAAAGAAAGAATAATCTACTGATAATAAAGCTACAGTGCAATTTCACAACGCTTGCCGAAGAATCGTTTTAACTTTTATTGTACACTCAGCGACAAGCTTGCTGAAGAGTTACATCGTTTCCTTCTCTTATTCGTCTTTCACGCATATATGTGTAAAAGAATGTATAATAATTTTTATAATATTACATATATTTATGCAAAAAAATATTTTCTTTGTAGATCATACTGTTGTGCCTGCACAGCTTGTATAAATTAGTGCACAAATTATCATCAATTATCGCAAGTTATTTCTATAAATAGACCATATTACATGGCATACTCGTTAATTTTCTTATCATTTTATTCTTGATTTATTTCAGTTCGACGTATCTATATATATTATCATCTATGTATATGTAACGACTTTGTAAGAAGTATTATCTCAATAATAGAGGGAGACGAGAATGTTTGCCGCTACCAAGTATTATCGTTACTAGTTATTATAAGTAATAAGACCATCCGCTTATATAACAAGATTCAGACTTTCATCTACTTATAATAACTATAGGCTTAGGAAACTTAGAGAGTATTATATTGAGCGATATATTCTTCCAAGAATAAATGCGCTTCTACCGTCTACATGAAACACGGTATTAATTCGACTATATTGAAGTCGGCATTGGCGCCGATTACTAATTGGCTACTATTACCGGGCTGTTGCAATCATGTTCACAAAGATTTAATGACAATTTATTTATTGAAAAATTTCTGTACTTTTAAAACGTATTATTATATTACGCATGTATGTAAAGAGCATACATTAGAATAATAATAAATAAGATGTCAGGTTTGATCCCTGGCTGAGGTGTTATTCTTTTTCGCAACAGAACCATTTACAGAATTTATTTGGGGAGAAAAGGAAAACAGATACTTGCATTTTGTTAAACTGACTATCAATTTAACATTGTGGTATTACTGATCTTGTTCGTCACCCCTAACTGTGTTTTAAAGTGAAAATTTTATATAAAATCACACAAATAAGTATCAGCATAAAGATCTAGCAGTAATTGAATAAGGCTTATTATTCTCTATTAGAAAATATTATCGACACTTAAGTTTTGTCTAGTTTTAATTGTACTTTCCGTCTTTGTTACGCATAAGGTGGTTAAGTGTGACCGCAGGGTCAGCTTAGGTTCGATTAAATCAGGAATCGAGTCGAAATCGAGGCGAGACGAATCGAGAGGCGGTCTGTAATTGGCCTTCCTTGCTCTCTTACGCCGTCGATCTCGGTTCCCGGCGTTTCTACGCGGCCCGCCGAGTCGTTAATCTTTCTGGGGATACACTTGATCATTGCACGCCTCACTACGTCTTCGTTTACGTCGAGAGGGATCGTGCCGACGATTTCCCATTGCCATTTCTGCATTTGCTACCTGCCGTAATGAAAGAAAACCGGTTAATTGGGCTCGTTTTATTATTTATCGGCGTAAATGCAGCATTTAAGGCTTCATCGTTAGTTTTCTTTTCGCAAGCTCACAGAAAAACACCGCAAATTACATGTAAATCGATCCGTCGACAAATTATTGAAAATTTAAGAGTGGCAAGAAATAGTCAGAAATAGTAATAATAAATAAGTATGATAAAATCATTTTAAAATATAAAATACTAAATTATTTTAGTAGAGAAAATAATAGCTATAACATAATTGTTATAATAATCAAAAATTCGTTTTATTATAACTAATTATAAAATAGATCGCAAAACAAAAAACGATAATCAACTTTGTGTGAATGACATATATTAGCATAAATTAATCGTATTATGTAATATTAAACATTACAAAGCGATTTCAAAAAGATCTTTGTTACAATTCCAATTATCCTAATTATAGGTGGACACATTTTTTTCGCTGTGCGCATTTTTGTATTCTGGCCACGTGTACGCGATAAAATGCGCAAACGCAGCACATTCGGGTTACTTTAATTAAAAAAGGCCGTTTGCAAATAAGACCTCCAAAGCTTCTTCAAACGAATATTCGAGCGGTAGAAACAGTGCCATTAAAGCATCTCAAAATGAGAATAATCCTAACTGCAAATTATGGTAAGAAAGAAAAAAGAAACTAAGTGTGAAAACGACAACACAATATGTTGATACGATCGCGTGAAATCTATTATCCATTATGTTATTAAGATCAATATTAATTACAGGCTGCATTTGTAATGCAATTTCGCTAAGTCGACATTTTACAAACGCTTACCGTCGCTATCTGATTCGCGGACCTATTTCGCGCACGACTGCATCAACATGCAGTTTACATCGTATGAGTTTTGAATTAATGTGCAAAAAGTCGCCAATATCACAACGCACCGGTCGCGTTCGATCGACATGGGTGACGAATGGGTTTGACCTTGTTATACATTTTTACGTTTCGTCGGAATAATGTAAACTGTGCTCGAGCCACACGTTTACACGGCCTGCGCGCGAGCAACATGAAACAATCGTGCAGTGGCAATTGCGCGAACTTCCGGACAATTAAAACAAGCGCATAATAGCGAGGAGAATTGAATTTTATATACACACAAATGTAACAATACATCACGCTCGCGTGGCCGTCAGTTTATCTCAAGTTTAATCGAAACTCCGTTCGCGGACTTCTTCTTATTTCCAGACTCCGCGGTACCGATTCGCATTTACAACGGGGTCGCAGCGAATAATCCCTTTATACGGCGCATTATCCGCCTGTGACGTGCACGGAGGACGATAACAGCATTTCCACCTCTTGCACGACTCTACTTGTTATCGTTCCAAACACTTTGTGCATCCGCGCTGCGGCGCGGGTGTGTACGGGGCGAGCGTGTCGCAACACGTACATACCGTACGCCGTTATCACGTGCAACGTAGCGGGACAAAGGCTAACGCATTTGCGGGCTTTGGCGTTGCGAGAGCGATCCGCGCACCCGCGAGCCTCTGGACTCCGTAGTTTCACGATATCGCGCGTGGAAGACAGAGAGACGATAGCGCGTAACGCGTGCGTGCGTGCGTGCGTGCGTGCGTGCGTTACGTGCTTACACTTACGCGCGAATGCGCCGGAAATTATGCTGTCCGGCCGTGCATGGAAATTGCTTATAGAGAAACGTAATGCACGCGGCGGGCGAAACGCCACATTGCGTCTTCATCATCCCTCCATAATCGCTCCGCGATTCTTCGATACGGGGAGGTTCTATACTTCGTACATTTATTTGGCACGATTAATTTTAATCGTGCCTAATTTTCTATCATCTCGATTCTTTATCAGAGAGATTATTCTCAGTATATATTTGTTAAATGTTGAGAAAAAGTCAACACATAGTGAGCTAAATATTTTTTAAAACCTTACCCTAAAAAATAACAAAATTAGCGATTTATTAACGACGAATTCATATACATATATATATATATATATATATACACAATCTATTATATTATAAATTATACGTTATAATTTTATAAATAAATTTATAATGTAACGCTTATATACCGATTATTTTTTTATAATTATAGAGCAATAATAACCAAACGTAATCAAAACTCAATAGATTTGATGACACAATTTAACAAACAGTGTATATCATTATACTTCTGAAATGAATGTTATCGTTCCTATTAACAATTAATCAAAATTATAATTATCTGAAAGAAAATTCTACAGTCAAATATCTTGTAACAGACTACGATTCATATTCACATAGGTAAAGCACAAACAATCGGGAGAGAACGTTCAACACATTTCGCTGATATACAGATGTAATTACCTTCGTTTAACGATCCAGACGAGACTGGGTAATGTTATTTAGTGTTACAAGCCAAACAATACAATGACTTGTCAGCCGCATTGCAACTGCGATGAAACTGAGTTAACTACGAAATTAAAGCAGTCATCCCATCGGACTTTATCTGATATACTCTCTATAATTGACTTAATGCAAAAGATATTTTTCTATACGCTAATTACACATGTAATAAATTTATTCTCTCCCCTCTCTCTCTCTCTTTCTCTCTCTCTCGCTGTTACCCATATTATCATCAAATTTTAATATATCATAAAACTGTATTGTAGAATCTGATAGTACGTATTATTTCAAGAGAAATTTTATTAAAAAATTAAATTTATGGAGTACCGAATATAAAGTTCAGAATGTATTTTAATACGGAAATTGTAAAGAGACAAAAGACGATAAGAAGCAAAATATTTAAAAAGAGACACAGAAGATATTCTTTCCTATGATAATAAACTAATAATCTTCAGATCCTCTTTGAGACTGTCACATACTTTAATATAATGCAGTATTGCGGCTTTATATCCTTCTTTGATCACCAAATTCGCGAATGTCGAAGAAAAGAGAAGGAAAAAAAATAAAATTTGTCCTACATAAAGAATACATACAAACTCATGCAGTGAACTACATACTGCATACATACGGTGTAAAATTTATTACTGATATTTAGAAAATATAATTTAATTGTATATTGACGCAGTAAATATTAAAATTTTCAAAGATCTTAAACATCACAAATAGTGTTCATATTCAAAGCGTTTGTTTAAAAGAAAATAAAAAAGATTACTTAATACAAATAAATATATTATCAAAAATAATTTATTTATGCCGAATAAGTAAATATTACTTGTTTGTAGAAGATATTATTTATTTGAAATAAATATTACTGATTTGATATACAATATAAGTTTAATAAAATATTATTTGAATACTAATAATTATTTGTATCAAGAAACCTTTTCTCTTGATATGTCTTATCGATAATTTTATCTTATCAATAATCGCCTGTGAAAGATATTAGGAGTATCAGAAATCTAAATGTCATTCGCTAACAGCATATATCGTAGTAGCGGATCAAATGTTAAGCTTAAGAGCACCGAGATTTACAGGGTTTCGTGCAGAGACTTAGCTCAGCACGGAGGAGAGAACTCGGAGCAAGAGGGTTCCAGTACACCAAATTAGTTACGATAGTTATGATGGTATAGTAAAGTTTGATACGGATACTGAAATGGATGCCTTCCAATATCTATATCAAATCTTCACGCAAATATCTGCGTAAATACGTGAAATACATTCAACATGACATCAAGATATTGGAAAATGCCAGATAAAAGTAATTGATAAAAATAAATATATAATACTTAATAACTTAATCGTTATTAAAATAATTTTAAATAAATAACGATAAGTTCTGTAAGTAATAACAATAAAAAGAAACGTATTAGAACATCTAGCCAAAATTCAAGTTTCGGAGCAGTTCACGGATCGCGATTCACGTAATAGATTCTTGCAAACGTTAAGTAATAATAAACACAACATTCCGCTGACCTATGATCGAAACTCTTGGACATGAAATATACGGAGAGAAAAGCAACCGGAAAAAAGACACTGGACGGTAGACAGAAGAGCCGCGGGGCCGTCAGATAAGTCTAACAAATGTCCCCAATGAATAATAATAAGCAGCTCGGTCCAATTTGTATTGCATTTACATCAGGCGACATGGTCTGCGCGTAATTTATACGCCCATCTAACCACTATTCTTGTGCATGTCCCATTCCATTCTTACCTTTCTCCACCAACTTCTAGATAAGATCAAATTAAGCCTGTTTTCTCTGGACCTCATTCCTCGCGTGTACGCTATGCCGAACTGGAGATAAAAAGAGACCTCTCGATGGGAGATCATTGAATAGCAGCATGCTATGGACCAGACATTCCAATAAATTGTAATTTACCTGAATATCGAAAACATCTAACCTTAGCTGATTGACTATGTACAAAGTATAAATATTCATTAATGTTTTAACATTCTCCTTTTTCTTCTATCTCTTTCCAAGATCGATATCTCAACACGATGCATTAAGTGCGAAATTACTAGGAGAAATCGAACACACAATTTCATCGTCGTAATACCAAACGGTGGTTTACTAATTTACCGGAAAAGATGGATGCATTTCAGTGGTACTGTTTGCAACATTTGTTACGTGAATCCTATCACGTAAACTACGGATTAAATTGTCGTATCGATTTTGCAGTACCATTTTCAAGCTACCATATAACATCTTTCACGAATTAAAACATAATATGTTGAACATGATACGTTATGATTAATTTGCGAGAACGTAATATAAATATAATATCATATAAAAAGAATATTGTACAAAAAACTGAAATAAAACATAATTTACAAGAATGTTACAGATATACATATAATAAATACGTAAATATACATATTAAATAGTTACGCAATGCAAAAAAACTTTATAAAAATATTCTAATAAATTTTAAATTGTGGAATATTCAAATTTCAGATTTGTTCCTTTATCTCAATAAAATTGAACCATCGTAAAGTGAAGTATTTTTCTAAAAGACCGTATTTTCGTATATGATCGTCAAAACTGCTAACCGAGTTCATTCAACTTTTCTCTGCAAAAGTCAGAAATTTTGGCAAGTGCGATAAAATAGAGAAAACTTGCCAAACCAAAAACTAGAAAACTCTGTAAATTAACGACAAAAATTTATCTCAACATTTTTTCTCGGCAAATCTGACCGATTCTATTTCAAAGAAATAAAATAAATACATTTTTCGATATTTTAAAGATACATACAATTTACAATTAATTCACAATATTCGAGAGAAAATATAATTATATTTTTATATAATTATATTTTCTCTCGAATATTAAAATTCTATAAAAATAATGTTTCCAAAAAAAATTTACAAAAATATCACATTGAATTATTAAATATTTCTTTAAAAACGATCGTTTATATGTATCTGTCAATTTAACTTGATAAAAGTTGTGCAAGATCAAAATTATATGAATTCTGGAGCACGTACATAATCAAATATGTATGAATAAATATCAGATAACAGTCTTTCCGCTTGAGCTTGTCAGAAAGCTTACTTAGAGTCTATTTGTGAAGCTACATAAGATTACGGCCATATTAGTATCAATCTAATGATATCTAATTAAACTAATGGTGTATAATTTTTGTGACACTAATTCCTGGCAATGACGTGTATATACACGTAATATTCATCTTTATAACTACATAGCCCAGAATATTCAATATACGTCCGACACGCATTTCACGTCAAATTTTGCGCGGATATATGTTTAAAATAGTTTACCGATCGCAATATTGCATATATATACATATTGTATGTTATTCAATCGATTCTGAATTTAAGCAAATACAAAATGGATATTGCTACAGTAAATTGCGAATAGTAATACATAGCCGATATGTTCTCCTAAATATCATTCGACGGGATGTCAATGCGTCTACTATGTCCTATCATAACAGCTCGTCGAGTAAAGCGAGTGTTCCTTTAAATAGGAAAGAGAATATAAGTTTCTCGAGATAGCACGGAAAGTTTATGCCATCGGCCAATTCCAACACACAATTTAATTCTCGTACATGATGCAATTTGTCGAACCTTAACGAGGATGTATCTTTGTTTTTCAAAAAAGAGAGAGAGAAAGACCGCGAGAAGCATGGAATATCAATGGCTGCGATCGAATCGTATACGCGGTGAGTTTAATCACGTAGCGTTTCGAGCGCGCGAATCAGCGGGGAACAAGCGAAAAGTACGAGCACGACCCCCCTGGGAATCGAATCGCCGAGGGGCATACCAGCTGCAAATGTACGGAAAAAAAAATCAGTATGTAACGCGAACAACGACTGAGATATCTATCTGGTCAACTGTCATCAACGAGTTCGATTTAATCCAATAATCTGAAAGTCTAATTTAAATAAAACTTAATATGTCTAATTTAAGCGAAATTATCAAGCATAAACGAAATGAGATTTAATACAATATAATTCAAAAAATCTGAAAGATTATTAACAGAAATAAAACGCGTTACTTAAATTAGAGAACTAAGTAACGCTTTGGTAACATATTACTTTTATTCGTTTCAATACGAACTAATTAAGGAGTCACTTTTTTCATTGAGTAATGCATAATAGTAAAGAGTTATTTGTTAAAAGTGGCCATTCAAATCCTGGCATTACCATTATCATTATTAATATATGTATAAAAAATTGTAACGGCATCATTACTTAATAAATAAATCGTTATTATAAGAAAATAAAAATAAGTGATGTGTGAGTTACTTGAAACGTCTTACTTTCATTCCTAGTAAGTTATAACAATACTAAAATTTAAGATAAACATTTCTAATAATAATGCGAGAGCAATATTTTATACCTGTTTTGGTATAATTTAAAGATGCCTCGCGCGCGAGACACTACCGTGCCTCTTGATAAATATATATCACTACCAGAAAATAAAAATTTAACTTCAGAAATTGTATATCAGTTTTAATTAGAGTATTTAATAAGAGTATATTAGTTTAATTAGAAAGATTAATATCGTAGACTTAATGAAATGGAAAATTAGGAAAATGAAAAAGAAGCGTAAAGAGAAAAACATAATTCTTTGGGCGTAAGTATTCTTACTTTCGGTCAAGGTAAGTTCCATCGTTCGGAATTACAAGCGGATAGCCGCGCCTGGCAAGACCCGTTAAGGGATACGGCCGTATCCCCAGTGCGGCAGGATGTGCAGCACGCAAGGATTTACGAGCAATAAAGTAGCAATAACGAGAGCTATATTGGAGTCGCAAGCGCGAGGGGGACCGAGGACACCACATTGTGGTCGCAAGATTCTGCGCGAATCCTGCCCTTCTCGAATCTCGCACGCCTTTCGGGGACAATGTGCTTTATGTTCTGTAGAACACAGAAAGCAACGCCCAGATGTTTACGCGCGATTTTTTATCCATTTTACAAGACAAACGACAGAATCAAGCAAGATTCGTCATTATATTTCTGCTCTTACAATTAAAGTTCAGGCAAATATTGATGAATGATGTAAATTGCACCTTAAGTAATTATTTATTATATTATAGAAAATACGTATTACAAATAATAAATAATTTACTTAATAAAAAAATTATTTTTCATAACATTAAATTAGTATTACTAAAAAGTAATTTATAAAAAATAAATTTTAATAAACGTTGATTGTATTGTATAAGATAATTTGTATAATTAGTAAATGATTTACTTACTAGAAAAATTATATTCTTTAAAAAAATTAATACAATTCCTTTATTTAAAAAAAATGCATTCACAATTTTGTATGTAAACACATAGTTTATTAAAATTAAAAAATATTAATTTACGTTCAGTATATATTTTTTCTCAGTACTTAATATGTCGTTAATTTAACTAAAACAATAGAGTTCAATTCATTCAAGAAATGTATTAAATTTAACTTTAATTTATTATTTGCCAGATGCATGTAAATATTACAAATATTACACAGAAATGAGTTGATTAAATGCAGATAATTAATTTTTTAACTGTATATGTATATGTTTTGTGTTAAAATAATAATGTCAACACATATAAAAATAACAAAATGTTTATCAACTAAAAAAATTATTTTAAATTTAATTCTGTATATTATAATATTTAATATTTAGCAATGCTCTCGACCAAATTGTAACATATATATATACATTTAACATACATCATCTACTTTTATCGACTATTTATGGACGTTCACATTGAACGACGTTTAATCTGACTGTTGAAGAATGTATCGGAAAACATTGACATTGGATCAAGAAATTCCGGAGCACAGCTAGCCAAACTTTGTTCACGACAACTTGTATACGAGTTTATGGCGAGTCATAAAATAGTCCTGAGACAGCGACTCTCTTTCGCATTCTCAATAAAGGTGGCTGCTAATACAATGGCTTTTGACCAGAAACCATCACTGTGGGTGGAGTGGGTCCCGTGCATCGGTTTTATAGCTGAATTGAAGCATTGTCTCTTCAAAGAATATATTTTTGACACATGTTACGATATTAAACGACGCAATTCAGAATATTACGAGAGCATTGCAGTTGAGTACCTACAATTTAACATTTAAATGCAATTATTTCAAACGTAAGTTTGAATAAAAAAGAATAAACATCAATTTTTAACTTCTCGGTTCAATTCAAAGAAACATCTGAATTTATTGGAATATAATCGTAGTTTAACATGTACATATTAAAAAGAAATAAGTTTCAAAATATTTCCGTTACCTACTATTTATTTAAGTGGCATTAATACTTACTTCAAAACAACCGTCAGAACTTGAACAGCTTCTTTGAAATAAAAATAACTTGATATCGATAAAGCTATCCATTTTTATGTCCAATTTAACAGCCAGCTTTTAAAGACTATTTTTATTAAAATAAACTACTTAATGTAAAGTTAATTAACAACATATTAAGATACTCACAAAGACAAGTACATGCAAGTAAAAATATGTATATAAAAATTAAAACTAATAAATATTAAAAAGTATTGAATTACACAAATAATTTTTATGCACAAAAAATAAAGTTGTATTAAGCATTAATTTAATTGGAAATAATCTTGTTAATTCAACAAATCATCTTGTTTTAATAAAATTACATTAATGTTACTCAATTAACAAAATTATTACTCAGATCTAATGCTAATAAATGCTAATATAATATCAACTTTTGTATACTAGTATTTACAGTTACAAGATAACGAATTTTTTGTCAGTCGTAAATAATGATAATTTTTTAAATCAAATAGCTTGTAGTTCATTTGATTTAAACACGACGGAATTAATTTGACAGATATTCAAATAACCCATAAGGGGTACTTCTTACATGTACCAAAGTGTGAGGTAGAAAAATTTATATCGTGCCAACTTTCCACGGATGCTCTCCGAATAATTTTCTCGCGCCAGCTTCACCGACTTTATCTCACGAGAGCGGAGTATACGGTGCATTCGCTGGTTAAAGGTCGCGGACCTCTAATCTTGAGAGGGTCGAAATGCAAGGTGGCGAGCACTTGGGCGAGGTCGTCCTATATTTAAGGGACCTCCCCATAAAGGACAAAAGTTGCGCCGTATCGCAGTTGCGAGCAGGCCGCCGCGCCGGAACGGTTTAACGTCTCGGTCGTCCGGAGCCGGTAATGGCCCCGGTCGGAATAGTTTCAGAAAAATGGCCACGGCGGCTGAACTTACAGTTAAATAAACGCCGGTGGGTCCGTGCGCCGGCACGGCCTGGATAAAACGATTTACTGGCGCCCCGCGAGCGGATAACGCTCGCCATTTGTACGTAATTCTAGCGGGCGCTCTCGTGTTATCCGCTCCGCGAAATTGTTATGGCGAAACGAGTTTCCGCCCTGCCATGTCGCAGGTATCCGGGTTAACCTGACCGTGGCAGACGCCCGGAGTCCCGCTGAATTACGGCCCCTCGAAATCCGAGATTAAGGCTTCACAATATTTGGTTTTAATGTGATGGTGTTTGACAGCCCCTCGACGGTTTATCAATTATGAAAAGGCATGTATCAGCGAATTGCCGTTCTCATAATTTCGCTTTGAATATTGTTTCTATTTTTTTATAATTACGATAATGTGATAGACATTGTCGAAGTTTAAAATAATTATCTATATAGAGCATAGGCATGTGTAGTGTACGTATATTTGTCGGTAGTCATTCTGCTTGCCTTATTTTCAATCTCAAATTTGCTACTGCGACAATTATTCCATGCGACATCGTCGCTGCGAGCATGCTCAAATTCAAGGGACGCGTTACATCTTAATTACGTTCACGTCGTCGGATACGAATCCAGGAATTCGAGCCCGTGTCGGCGCGCAGGGAAAGCTCGTAGGTGGAAGCCGGGGAAGAATGTCCGCGGATTAAGTGGAACGAACGTGACTTAAATCCATTGTAACCCCTTGGAACGTCGGTATCGTTTGTAACCGTCACGGTTGTATCTACAACGCGAGAGAGGACGAGAGAATGAGAGAAAGGGACGCGAGAGAGGGAAATGTGCAAGGGGGTGAAGATGAGGAAAGTGAGAAAACAGAAAAGAGAGACAGAGGCAGGAAAGGGCGAGAGGGAGGGGCAGAGAGGGGATTCTCTTAATCTCGCCTTTACGTGCGCTTGACAAACGAGGAATGCGGATGACACTGGCATTGTACTCTCCCTCGTATTATCCGTACGATCGCGCGGATCTCGCATTCTACTTGTCGGGCGTCTTTTGCAGCACCTCTCATTTGCGTGTTGCCACGATGAAGATATCGACTTAACACCTAGATACACTCGAATTGCTTGAGAACAGGGGGCTTTCGCAAGTGGTCGAATGTCTTGTTGTTGAAACGATATTCCACGGCGGCCTACTAATGAATATTGTTCTTGAAAAATTGATAGCCACTAAGTTGTTATCTTCTTTTACCGGCAATTCGAGGAACCTTATCATTTATTCCTTTAGCCAGAATTTCCTTATCGAGACGTACAGTAAATTAAATTATTTAATATTTACGTCCTAATAATACTTACGCGTTACTTCCAACTCTAAGTATTATTAGAACGGGAATATTAAATTATTGTAACTTTTCTTTCACTGTTTTATTAGTAATGGCAATGGTAATGCAGTTATATTTTTTTTTAGATAGCAGTAACAAATGTAATTGTTGCTTTTATTGTTACTTTGTACACGTGCATACATGTATATGGAACGTGTACAAGTAAGAAAGTTTTAAAAAAAGAAAATATTATGTTTGAACACGTTTTGATTAATCATCAAAATTCGATGAAAATATTTTATAACGAAACGTACGACTTTAAATCTATTTTAGTACAAAATGGACCTCATTCCTAAAAATATCTTTGTTTCCCTTCAATCGATTATACAGGCGTTACATTTTTATAAATAACATCCTAAGATAGATATTTTATATTTTTAAGTATAGAATCAATTGAACAATATATTGGCAAATAAAAATATTAAGTTTCCAATTTAAAATATTAATTACTAACATTATTGTATAAAATGTAAATCAAGGATCATAATATCACCTGCTTTCCTCCACATACCATGTAAGAACAATAAAAATATGTGCATTAAATAATTTAAGCATAGAATTTTTTAATTGTCAGTTGTAAAATTCAATTGTTATAACTATAAATAAAATAAATAGCATTCATGATTTGTACACATTTCTTTAATATTTTATTTCTCTTGCATATTTGTTGTCTCACTCGCACATTAATTTGATGACACGCTTAGTGTAATCATTAAATAAAGCATTAATTTGTATAAAGTTAACAATAAATATTTACTGCACAAACATCTTTATTGCTATTACGTCAGCGACTAGAAGACTGAAGTATTATAAAGTTGGAGTTGCAAGTTACTTTGCATTTATTGTTAAAGTTTTACTATGAGATCCTGTCTTCTTGATTTAAAATAACTTATTTTATATAAGTTTAAGACTTGTTGGTAATTTCATATATTTTAAAAGAATTATAAAGAACCAAACAATTATGCTAAACAATTTTACATTTAATTTCTAAATCTTTAAAAATAAAAAATGTTACAGTAAAACAGTTGCTGCTGTATAAATAAAAACCTTTTAACAATTACTAAAACATGCTTTCAAAATAATTATTTACATCTTAGAGCGCTGACTTTAAAGCTGTAAATAGATAACCGGTCTTGAGTGCTATTCAAATGGACAAGTTAGTGAGTTCTTAGTTCCTGTCTTGATTATCAGATAAATATAACGGCTATGTGGTTACTCGTAGTAAAAATTTCACATCTGCGACATCTAACAAAACTTCAAGCTAGTACTTCACAAGATTATTTCTGTAAAAGTTCATCTTATTCTTTCTCCTTAATATAAAAACTGAAATAATCACGATAAAAAATAATAGCTTCCTTAACCTGTAAGAACATTATGAATTCCAGAATTATCGAGACTCTTGCTATCAATGACCAATCATTCTCCTCACAGTGCATCAATAATAGAAGAGCTTTTTGAACAATATCACACACACACACACACACAAAATCAAAGTGCAAAAATATTAATTCTTTTAGCTTGTATATAAAAATAAAACTTTTGCTATAAAAATGCAAAATATAAATGTTAATAGCCTCCTATAGGATTATATTCGTTACAATATGATTGATTAAATTTTGGCAGCAATTATTAAAAATAATAATTATCTAAAATCGAATTGGACAAACTTGTTTCAAATTTTACAAATTTCAATAGAAGATAATCAAAAGTAAGTAATCCAAGTATTTCCTTGGATCTATAATATACGAAAAAACCGAAAATTTGATTTCTGTAATTTCGTAGGTGTTGCCCATGTCTTTTTCTGGCAAAAGAGAGTTAGACCTCGAGCCAAATATATCTTATCATGTTATTGCTGTGTCAATAACATCTTTCTTCTCAAGTTCTCGTGAGAAAGGCGCTTCTTTAAAGACTGACAGTACGATTCGTAGCATTCGAGAAAACGTCAAGATGTCTCTTGTATTTACTCAAAAATCTTCTCTGACTTCATCATATTTTGATATTTATCTATAAAAACCCTTTCACATCAATCACTATATTAAATATAACCAATTCAATTAATTAAAATTATATAAATAATCAGTTTTACAAAACTATTCTTAATAATATAAATAGAGATTCGAAACGTTAAACGCTGCCCGCATTTTTATCTTGATAAGATAATGAATAGAATAGTTTTTGTTTTAATTTTTTTTAAGATTGTGATAAATTTTTCTTATTAATTTTATAAATGTGTCAAATAAGTATTTATATTGCAAAATAGCGTCTGTATATATATTATATATGTATATCTATATATAACTTAATTAAGTTACAATTATTAAAAATGTTTCAATATAAATACTTTTATATAAAATATAAATATACATATATATATATATATATATATATATATATATATATAAGTATGTTATTATTTTAAAACCATAAATTTTTATTTACAATAAATCCGCTTCAAAAAAAGTTGTTACTGTCGATTGTTACTGTTGATTATTATTGTTGTTTAAAGAATGTGAACAATACTATATCTTGTATCAAATAAAATATGTGTTAGATGCGTTAAGCGTAAAAATAAATTGTAAGTTGATTCATTCTCTTGCTGGCGTACAATTTGTAGAAATCAATTATCGTGTGCTACGGGTGGTGTTGAAGCAGTCGTTATAACAAGCATATATCTCAATTAATTTTTGCTGGTATTGACATTGCTACAGGTGTCACGAATTAAACATCGACAGTACCAGTTTGATGTTTCGATATAAAAATTGACGTAAAAATCGACTTCGATAAATCAAAACAAATCCGAATCTCAAACTATTTGTCGTGTCAAAATGAATGAAAAAATTCAGCGGTGACAAAAATATTCATATATTAGCTATGCATAATAATAAAGCTGATTCAGTAGATAAAAATAATCCCAAATTATAATATATAGTTTTCTGATTCAATTCCCATAAAGTATAATTCAATAAAAATATAAATTAGTCATCCAATAAAAATCTATTTTTTTAATCAATCGTTAATATAAATAAAAATTATTCAATTTTGCAAGTAATTAAAAAAAATTTCTCTAGAAGTATACTCATTAAAAAAAAAAAAATTTTACTGTTTAAAATTTAATGTCACTAAATGTCACTAATGTAAAAAAATCTTTTTGTTATTGAATCGTTATTAAACAATTATTAATAATAGAAATTAAAAAATCGAAAGAATTCGTACTGGACTCATGGTTCAAGAAGAATATTATCATTTTTTATTATAACTACATTAAATTTTTTCAGTCAAAAACAATAAGATTTTTTCTTCTAATTTACGTCAATTAATTTTTATCTTTTAACATTTCCAAAATACACGTTTTCTTTAATTCTTATAATATAGTTGCTTTTTTATTTGAGACATATTATTTCTTTTCAAAATATCGTTAAGAAGACTGTAAACAAAATTGTACTCGATTTATTAGTGTTCTCTTAGTCTTCGAAGAAACATGAAGAAAATGTTATACGCAAACGTTCTTTAAAAAGATGTTAAAAGAAAAAAAGAAGCAAAACTAAGAGAAGAATAAATGCTAGAAAAACCAAGTAATCGCAAGGTATATACAAATGCAAGACAAATGCATTGAAATAAAACATAGATAACTGAAGTATGCATTTAGAAAAAAATATCGATTTAAATCCTCTGTTCCAATAACCAAAAAATTATTTTCAGATTTATATCTAGCTACATTTTTAGATATTTCAGCAAGGAAAGTGTCAGTAAGAAAAGTTCCTTGAAGGAAAGAGAAGAATTATAATTCTGTGATACTTTGAAGCACATTATCGTATAATATTTTGTATCCCTATTTTCGTGCGCAAATACAGAGAAAATACATTAAGTATATTTTAAATGCTGCTGATAAGATAAAAGGAGGCACAAAAAGATATAAAGTCAGGAATAAATCGAAGATGGTTGCGTACAAGGTGTAGATGGACTTCGCGCGCAGATGCACGCCGCGTGGCATAATACGCTAGCACTGGCGGGGTGTAACTAATGTATGCTCACATTGTTTACCGTCGCCTTGGCGTGTCGCCGCGGGACATTGCCGAACATGTACCCATGCCACCCACTCGCAACAGCATTCTGCCGGTATTGCACGCACGCTCGCGCCTACGCGACACGGCCGATGAGCCCGCGTCCCCGAAAACGCATCGTCGCGTAAAACACGTCCGCACAATACCGAAACCGTTGGGCTAACCATCGCACAGCAGAGCTTAATTCATCGTTGTGTCATGCAAATCGCAGTAATGAAGGAAGATGAGTTACGGCGCGGAACACTCGTCGCGACGTTAATTCACATCGTGATTGGGCGCTTTACTTCACAGTTGTATCACTATCACGCAAATGCGGATTAAATTGCGCACTTTATATATTTATAACGTGTAATTTATTATTATGATTATCATCAAAATATTAACAAAGAAAGAATTAATAAAAGATTCATTGTTGTTTTGCAACAATAACAACTGATTTCGCTGATTGCGAATTAAAAAGTCATTTGACGTAAACGTAAATTTTTAAAAATAAAATTAATGTTTTATTATTTGTCAGGCATTAAGTAAATAAAACATTTATATCTTTCAACGTTTTATTTACTCAACACTTTTATATATAAAAAAAATTAATTCTATTTACATTATATTTCATATAAAAATTTATTTATATCCACTAACTGAAGTGAATGTACTGTCCAGACATTGGATAGCTAGAGTTTCCAATTCCGTACTTATGTATGCGAGCTCCTAAGGAATTTAAGTTCGCACGTCTAGCACGTCCGTAAATGTAACGTAGGCTATATGTTAACAACAAGTAACACTTGATCATCGCAATACAAACGATATAAACCAACTTGCACATGCCATTAAATCTCAAAGCCGATTATCTATATACAGTCATCTATATACATATAGAAGAGCAGCAACGTTCTAAAGCAGTCGACATAAAAGCTTTACTATTATGTGTGTAAAATATAAATAATAAGATAAACTGACAGAACTAGTGCTTCTCCATAGCCATGTTTAATTCCCACATAAGAAATAAGAATTAAGAGAGGTAATTTAAGAGACTATAATTTAACAATTCATTTTAATTTTCATTTACCCTCATATACTGCACAAATATAATTTATAACTACATATGTACACACACGCACACACACACATACACAGTATATACACCATGTATATACCGGTCTTCAATTATCTCTTAGAAATAATTAATAATTATTCTCAACAAAGTTCATTCTTTCGCTCGGAGGTTTCTTTTTTAAAAATTAAAATTATTACCTCTTCTTCATTCTCTAATTTTAGTTTCATGTCCTCGTTAACATTGTAAGGATTGGTCGTTGATGTAACTTCGTAACGCTACAAGAGAAATAACTACCACACGGCCGCGGATCTCCCAGTGCAATATTCGTCTCTCCCATCGTTGCTACCATCTGTTTTTCTCCGTCTGTTCCTCTTTCCTCTACCGCGACTTACATTACTTGTTAGCTGTTCCTTTCAAACTCGCCGCTGTAGAAAAAGGGAACGACGACTGCTGCGAGTACGACACGGAGATCCTAACTAGTTGTCGGAGCCGAAGTTTGCTCGGTCAGAGGTTAAAGCGGCATCAGTTTGTTTATTAGAGAAGTCGTAATTGAAACGTTAATTCTTCATTTTTCACAAACGGCAACCTGCATACATTTGGCAAGAAAACCCGAAAGTATAATATAAAAAACATTTAATATCTTTTATTAAATATATTATTACTAAATAAATAAATTTTATTAGGTTAAATTATCTGATTTCCAAAATCAGATCGCAATATATCTCAACTTCCTGATTAAATATTTCACGACACTTAATAATAAGTGTAGTAGAATCGCGAGTACAAAATTCGCATGACCGATAATGCGAATACATTCTTAATTTACGAGATTAATGGTATGGATAGGATACGATCGAGAAAAGAACTGCCAAAAAATTATATTAGATTATATTACGGATGATTTCATGAGCCTTTCTATACGGAGATAATAACGACCGGGAATATGCCGATAGCCAATTTCTTGAATATCCGACATATAATACTCGACTTCAGTGCAGAGTAATCTCGTTTTTATCGATTCTCACAAAATCCTCCAATTAGCTCGCATAACATTACCGTAATTACGGTACCTACCTATCGACCAAGGCATCATCGATAGGCTTAATACATCTTCGCTATATATATATCCTGCCCTCTGCTTTCACCAAAATTGCATTCCCCATCAGCAGCATATGTGGAATTAGCAAATAGCTCGCAAAATTCGCAATAACGCAAATAACTTTATACACAACTTACAAAACGAAGAAATTGTAACCGAAAATTTTCACTATTACACTTCTGTTTCTGTTCAAATCTGTTAGCTATAAAAATTTTTTAAGTGTTTAATGTGACACACATTTTTGATATTTCCAAAAATCAATGAAAAACAAATTGTTAGTATATAGGGTGGTTTCTAAATAAGCGTAAAAAAGAGGATATTCTTTTGATTTATTTTATAAACATATGTTCTAAAATGCTTTGTTTTTAAAAGATGTCATAAAATGTTAAAATTAAAAAAAATATATAAAAACTTAAACAATGTAGAAAACACTTAGAGAGAGATTTTAATCAAATTTGCTAAGTGTATCTGTATAGTCGTTTTGTTCATCACATTCTGATTAATGTTACATAAACTAGACATCAATTATATGAAATATTACTTGTCTCGAAAATCAGATATTAAGTCATCAAAAAAATAAATTAAAAAATCATTATTAAAATGTATTCAAGCATATAAGAAACATGTAAAACTAACGGGAGATGCAGAGAGAGAGAGAGAGAGAGAATGGGTCATCTGTATCATTTTAGGTTGACAGCGGTGTGCCACAACGTAATAAGACCGTGGTAGGAAGTTCCATAGGGTGTAATTAACTCAACGAAATCACCTGTGTGTTTCAGCGAGTACTCGTGGGGGTAAGTTGGCTGGTTTGCGAATGTCGTCGTCCGTTGTTGGCCCGCCTTAGACAACGCGCCCCACACATAAATTCTCGCGGGTCGGTGGCGCAGATGCGATGCGTCGACGCCGCGGTTGGCTCGCAACCAATCCTGATCGCGTTACAAAGCAGCTTGCGGAAGCTTAGGAGGGTTTCCCTAGATTTGCATTATTTATCGAGCACAATCGTACGTTCCGAATTCCTCCATTCTTATGATTCCCATACTTCTGATCTTTCTCACAAACGAATCCCATTTTCCCCTCGCCCCTTCGTGTCATATAACTTTCGGAGATGAACGAAAAATATAAATCGACTTATGTCTTCCTCCCAGAGACGTGTAATTAATTTATTACTATTACGTTGCTATTCGTTTTTTGGTGCTGTTATCACATCGACGATTTTCTAAATCTCTTTCAAATAATATTTCAGCATTTAATAAAAAGCGTTAATATTGTAAAATAATAGTTCCACAAAAAGTTATCGTGAAAATATTTCACAGAAGGTTCAGTTTAAATTTAAAGCATACTCGAAAAAAAGTACAAAAGTGTATTGTTACTCCATTTTTGCAGCACTATCCCGTGGGAAAGTTTTACGTGCTTTCTACGTAGATGAATCAAGAAAGCACTGCGACGTTATTTATAATCGTCTGAAATACGCGCGAGCGTATTCCCTCTTTTTTTTGCGCTCCCGCACTATCGACATGAATAATAACGTGGTGTGGGCATAAGTATTCTCGAAAGTTCAATTTCCCGTCATGACGCTCGATGATTTATCGATGACGCTACAAACGAATGGACATTATTTACTGTCGCCATACCGCCGGCCGCTCGATATTTCGAAAGAGTGAAATTCCGCGTTTACGAAAGCGCGTCCAAATATGAGAAATGACCCGATGGAAGTAAAACGAAGGGAAAATATTTTCTCGCAGCGCATCGAGTTTATAATATTTGTTCTTCCAACATCCCCAATGATTATCGTAATAATTAATCTAAAAATCCAATTACCTAAAATTCTAAGCAAGAGAAAACGATGACATGTACATTTCGTGAAAATGCAAAATAAACATATGAGAAGTAAAACACATGTGACAGCTCGAGCCCATTAGACTATCATAACTCACTATTATCGTAGACGACATCAAAAACAATATCACTCTACCGTCACGTGTCCATAAAATCAACCAGCCACGAGGAGATATCCCTTTCGTATGTTCTACATTGCGAGACATTAATTTGCGTCAACTATCATCGTCATCGGTTGCCGCGAAAAGAGTCGATCGGATCGAAAGTGGTGCGCCTCATTCGAATACGAAGGGTGACGTTCGCATCGAGTTACGCATCGAGAGAGAAGTGGCTGTTGAAAGGAGGCCGAAGGGGGAGAGCGAAAGATGGCAACCGCGCTCGTTCGTTGTCGGCATTATCTAGTATCAAGGCGGCGCACACAAACACACCGGTCGGACGCCCGTCGGGCGTTCCCCGCGCGATCCCATCGTTGTGGACGGCGTATTATAAAGGTAAAAATAAAATTATTGAAAACGAGGAGAATTCGGCGTCTTCGTGCGCGGCTGCTTGTTCGGCGGCTTCAGCCGGTAGATATAAACAGGCACGTTCATCAAGAATGCCTGGCTGCATGCTTGGCTTGCCTACCTGGCTCTGCCTGCCCGTCTCTGCCCTCGTGCATTTTACTTGTCCCCCTATCCCGCGGATCGTCAGCCTCTGATAGTATTATATTCTTTGGATAGCTTTGGCTTCTTTGTCCCGCTGTCGCGTCAGAGTCAGGACATCTAGAATCGATCGTCTAGTACCGTCGATATCGCGGCCACTCGAAAATAATCCTAATAATCCCCTTCATTTACATATTTAGCTGATTGCTCGTTGCACGTCACACGTCGATCGGAAAAATAATTATCCGCTGCTTGTAATGCAACGTAATTATCGAATATTTCAAACAAACGTATGTATGTTGCCGTGAAAACGTTTACGTGCGATGCAAAAATGATGAACGTTCATCATAGTTAATTGCAACCGCGGCAGAATAATAAGCTGTGTGGCAAAACAAAGGATTTTACGTTATTATAGTGATTTAATGATGACAAAAGCGAATTCAGTTTCTATTTTCTTTTTTTATCACAATCGCAACGAGACGGTACTATTTGCATCGGCAACAGGGGTGGGTAATTGATAACTCTGACGTAGTATTCATGTACCAGCAAAACTCCCAAACGGGAGTTATATAAATAGCCAGCAAGATAGAAACTCGACTTGTTATGCCATAATTGCCAAGCAACGTGATTATAAATTCAAGAAACGATGGCATAAAGTCGGGAGATTACAATACGACTTCTGCCTTCAAGTGGCACACTTCGTTTTAACAAGGAGCCCACCCCGATTCTCGTAATATATTGCCAGCCCATTCGTGTGTATAACAGAAAATCCGCATATTATTATATTATAAAGCGTAAAGGTAAAAGAATGGTAATAAAATACGTTTCTAGAATTTCCTCGGCGACATGTAATCGTATTCTCCGCGTGTATTTATTATATTATTCACATGCAATCAATTTCGTTATATTTAAAATCCAGTAATCAAAAGATTTACATATCTAAGCAAACTAGATAATAAAAGCCATTAAGTAAAAAAATTATAATATAAATATATATCGTGAGAAATTAAGAGAGAATTGTGTAGTTCAAACTATCAAAAGTTACACATGTACATCGCGGATTATCGAATTATCTGCATACTGATCAGAGCATTGACATTCCACGTGCGCTTGAAAGGTTTCGAGGAAACGCGTGTTTTCGACGAAAGTGTAGGACCCGGTATGGCAGTCGATTAGCTCAGAAGCCTTTCAGCAAAAGCAGTTTTATCTGCGTAATGATATCTTGTAGGGAGTGGATGAAGAAGAGAGAGAGAGAGAGAGAGAGAGAGAGAAAGAGAGAGGAAGAACAAACGATTGCCGCAGGAACTAGCTTTCAGTCGTTGAATCTGACGAGGAATATACCGCGTGCTCGATAGGCGAAACTTCGGGCTGCTCTTAGAATGATGTTCATCGCATTCTCAACGTGAGTAAATAATTCCTAGCATAGAAAACCGACTCCATTATGACGAGCAGACATATCTCGAAAGGCAGTCTATCGAAAAGGCATAGGGGAAGCAACCTCTCACGGAGAACAGAATTATCAAGCCGCATTTAGCAAGATGCTTGGTACGTCTTTGATACAAGGGATTGAAGATAACACGAAAATACCTTACTAATTGCCGGCAATTAAAGTAATAAGAGTTACTATCATTCTATGCATTTCTCGATTCAGTGGTTCTCTCTTAAAATATAAGTTGTTTAAATAGCAAAAAGACAAAAATAACAATTAGTTCTAACAGAAGCAACAATTACGATTTTATTTATTTTAATTTATACTAAATGGCATTAATTAAATAAACATTTCTTTGATAAAAAATGTTCTAATTAAAAACCTCTTAAAACGATATTATTGTTCTGCCTTTACTATATGCTAGTTAAATAAAAAGAATGAAGATGTTATCGAGTATACACACATAAAATATACTGTATTATAGATTGAAAACTGTAAACGCTCATTAAGTAATTTCCAATGTCCTCAAAAGCACATTCTCCGACATTATCTCGCGAAGGTATGCAATAAGACATTTCGCGAAGAAGCAAAATCAACGAGGAAGAACGAACATGATTTTTTTGTTGATTTTCTTTTTTCGGAGGTATCTTAACTCCATTACTTAACTGAAAGCTTTCATCGTGCAATATCATTTACTGGACTTTGTCTCCCGAATATTTTTCGATCGTCGACGCGCGATAGCACGGAACATCACAAGTAGCCTCGGGCAATTTCCGAGTTTCGGAGAGTACGGGAACGAACATATGAAACTGAACGGACTAATGGGACAATCGTCAAATATCTTTCAAGTTTGTAGATAAACGGCGCGTCCGTGCCAACTTTATCCGCACGCCTACTTAAGTAGCTACGAACAGTCGCAGCCACGCGGCAGTAAACACACTTGTTTAAAAGATAAGAACTGATCTTGGGGTGTAATCCAAAGGGAAAAGGTAAGCGAGCTCTCTCTCCTCAAGTGGGCTCTTAAGTGCGACGAACACTGATCGCTGGTCTTCGCGATCGGAGGACACCATCTGAACGAGACCGTGCAGCGGATCGCGGGGGGGGGGAGGGGTGCGATAGCGTTCGTCCACCGTGACGAGGTTCGTCCGGATCGACAAAGTGGAAATTCCAGTCGTTTCGTACTGTCGTTTGTTCGTGCACGATAACAAAACAGCGTAATCAACGGCGCGCCATTTGTTTTACGCCTGTGACATTTGTCAGCTCGCTGGATATGTGTTTCCACACTGCTGAAAATCTGTTTACCTGTTTTATGCCGAACTGCGCACGGCCTATCATCCTATATCCCGCGCGTATATAAGATTATCGCTCGATATACTGTAAATGCCCGCGCGCTCGTGCGATACGTACAGTAATACGTTCCTGTGAAACGTCAATATGAAACGCTCTACGCGTACTCCAAATGTACGACACCCGCGCTTGTGTCCCCCGCGGTAGTGGAGTCACCATCTTGCCGCCAAATCGAGCATAGCGAAGCTGACTATCCGATAAAACAGCACCATTACGTTTCGCCGTCCTTTACGAGGCGACAATACAAACGAGCGAGTGTATCTGGAAAGATACGACAATGCGCGCTCGGCGTGAAACGCTCAGGACCCGGGCGAGAGAGAGAGAGAGAGAGAGAGAGAGAGAGAGAAAGAGAGGAATACGACTTCCTTCCTTTCTGATGAAGTTTACGAGACATGTTTTCACGATCGCGATGTAAAGGCGGGGTCGCGTATACCAGGTGCGGTCGGCGATTTCTGATTGTGTCCCGCGACAATGTTAATAGCACGCAACGCGGTTGAACTGGCCGAGTTGAACGGTCCGGCGGAGGTGTAACTCCTCCAGGTAACCGTAACTCACATTTACATACACGACGTGGCATGCACATGAATAAATATGTCGAGAGTCGAGTGACTTAAACAATCTAAACACCCGAGTCGTATAACAAACTTCGGGGGTGCGCCCGCCATCATTCGGGGGTTCCTTTAGGGTGAGTGCTTCGACCTCTCTCGTTAACTCTCGAGTCATCGTCGAAATTCCGCCCGCTGTAGAAACAAAGGACCTCGCGAAACCATACACGAACGCCTAATGAAACCGGGATTATACAGTCGGACTTGGGGGATAGTAAATGGTATATTGAGGTAGCTTATAGTTCCAGACGGTTATACAAGACACTATTACTACAGAAAGTTCTATTTCTGATTGGCTGATGAATCCATGCTTAGACATCACGGACAAAGTGGAATTAATACCGAGGATATTTATTCCTCGTGCTACACATTCTTGGGAGAATATAGATAGAGTTTAACACGATTCTTCGTAAGGAAAACTCAATCGCATCTATTGTTCTGCGGTCTATAACATCGCATAGTTCTGGATTATTAATTATAAGGTTTCGTGGTCGCGACAAGACATTAGTCTATAAACTATGAAACAAACTCCGCCTAGTCAGCCATCCTTTCGGCTGAGGATACTCGGTTCAATTTGTGGAGTTAAGGAGCCGGCAAGTCAAACAGCAATTAGTAATTCGCAGCTGTGCGAACGATGATCGCTGTTTAACCCGCCGGCAAATGAGATTCCTACCGCACGTTCGCGCCAACTTGGCCAATATTTCACTTTAATCGTCGTACGTCAGGCGATGCGGATGACACCGAGGAAACCCGGGAGACAGAGACGAAGAGACAAGCGTTTGTTTCTGCTCTGGCTACTGGCAAATACGTACCTGGAACAAAGAAAAATATTTATACACAAAAGAACGTAAACATATGAAAATAAATGAACTACTTACGAAGTGCAAGAGAAATAGAATAATATATGAAAATTTGAAAGCTTTAAAATTGCAGATGATGAAAGGATCAAGAAAGATATCAAGAAAGAAAATGTTATTAAAAACAAAACATATCATGCCTTAGAAAATGATAAAAATTGAAGAGAAAATTATCAAGCTCGAAATAAAAGAAAAAAATAACGCAGCAGAAAAAGAAAGAGCATTAATATTGCATTTAAAGGCATAAGCCTCTTAAGGCGGTACTCCTTATTTTTCACAAAGTGAACATTGCACTGTATTAATATTGATAAAAACGTGATCTACTTAAATAATTAAAGAATTAGAGACTTATACACTCATTTCATTACATTTATGGCCTTTTTCATATAAAATCTACTAAAGCCGATTTAACCTTTATATATAATCACGCTATATATTGCAAAGCAGTATTTATATAATCGACAAAAAATGTTTTATACATCGAAGTAAAAAGTTTCAAGAAATTTTTATTATATATTAACTTGTAAATATTTAGTACAAATCATTTAACTCTTCATGTAAGCAAGTCATATTCGTTTAAATCTCTATAATCTCATTATAAGATTTATGTGTTAAGAATAAATATATTATCAAAAGAAAAATATTCTTTTTTTCCGTGCAGAAGATTCGAGGAATTATTATCTAAAATGCAAAAATCTTCTTAAGACTTATCCCGGAAAGTCAGAAGATCCTTGGTTTGATCCCTGACTGAAGTGTTATTTTTTTGCAACAAAATTATTTACAGTATTTTAAGAAAGTAGAAAGAAAAACAAATGCTTGTTAGCATCATTATTAAATTTATTATCAATTTGATATTGTAATATTACTAATCTGATTCATCTTATAACTGTTTTAAAAACCAAAAAATCTATTTGACACGCAGTTCAGACTTTGGAAGATATATAAAATCAGTACAAGTAAATATCAGCATGAAGATTCAGTTATGACCGAGTAAGGTATATGCTTTATTAATTTTGTTTTCACATGTCGGTCTCTTTATTCCTGTCCTTATATTGTCTTTAACTAATATAAAGATATATCTTCGAATAAGAAATCTTCGTATCAAATAAACAAAGATGAGCGAAAACATATTTTTAGAGATATAAGATTAACAAACACACCAAATAAACATATGTCGAGACACATTTGTTACTTTTCCAACATTTAGTCGTTATTTGCTGACATATACAGTGCTTCTGAATTCGTGCTTCACACAGATAATCAATTATCATATAAACCAATTTTCAATCTTATTTTGTAAATCTCATATGTACTTCAAGTGTACTTTTAAAAGATTCGTCTTAAAACATTTACTAAAAGATTTTGATATGTTATTATTTTCTACATATTATAATTTTAACCGTTGTCAACAAAAAAAGTTTTAGATAATTCCAATTATGATTAATGATTGCAACATTATTTTTTGTTATATCTAACATTTTTTTATCAAGAAAAGCATAGCAAAAGATATTAAACTTCCCTTTATTTAAAAAAATTTATGTTCCAAAATTCTCCAACTTTATTAAAATTAAATTATTGTTTCACGGATTCTAATTATTTACTATAATGATCGCATTTACACAAAACTTTTTCCCGACAGGTTATGTTATCATAATATTGTTTTAGTGTTAATAAAATAGTTTATATATAAATATTATAAATAGCATACACAAAAATGTTTCGTATTCAACTCATTCCTGTGTTTATGTATATTAACTCAGTTAATATTTGCTGAATTTCCGCCATTACAAACTTTTCAACTCTCTTCAAACAAAAATTAAACTGCTTTTAACATTATTCATCTATCTTTATCTGCGTCATTTACGCAATGTATACTGTAACAATCCAACAGTTTCTCTATTATCATAATATAACTTTTGACTAACATAATTAAAAAATTTTTATTTTTATATAAATAGATAAGACTAATTTTTGTTTTCTTTTTTTGAATAAAGTGAAGATGGCATTCAAGAATAAGCAAGCATGAAGAAAAACACTTTACAATAAAATAAATTACTTCAAGTTTGCAGGAAAAGAAATCTGTATGATAAGAATAATCGAAACAATTTGTATAAATTGAGTAGAGACAATTATTATTAAAATTCATAATCGTAATTATTCAATCTTATAAGAGTTGTAAATTATACTCAATAGAAATATTTCGATCGTCATCACAATCGTAACGATACTCAACAATGACTAAGTCAGTTTTTGACAAATATGAGAATTTACTTCTTCCAAAGATAAGGGAAAAGAATTATTTTGCAATGGCAAAGGCTGCTTAATAAAGTGCCATATTTTATAGCTTTTAAACTATAACTCATAACTTAGATAAAAAAAATTATAGTGATCATTAGGTTAAATACATAAGAATATCACAGAATTGGACGTATAAACACAAAAAACAACATATGAAGAAAATTTCCTGAGATATTTCGATTGATTGTACAGTAAAATTGGATTATCAATATTATAGGAGAATAAATTACAGAAGTATTTTAAAAACTAACGACGAACGATTGTCATTGACACAACTAAAAGAGCTAAGAAGAATACGTTGCAATTGATTAGTCTGCTGAAAAAAATATCAATGGCAGATCTAATTCATAATTTAGCATATAAATTACATTAGAAATACAGTGTGTTGGGCTGAAGGCATCTTCATTATGAATGAATGAATGAATTCCTTAATCGCATAAAATATATTTCAAAATTCTCGCAAAAATGCACAAGAGATATCAACCGAGATCACATTTCTCTGGCATAGATGCGCTTTTAACAAATAAGGATGAAGATAAATTACTAACAAACAATGCATAATAAAAGATAAATAAAAAAAAATGTAAATGTAAATTGTGCTTAATAAAAGATATATCACGTGAAGTTTATAAAGCTGTCAAAGATAAAAAGACATGTCCACTCTCGTGGAATAATAAGTGTGAGGGTTCTGGTTGAATACAAAATTTCGAAAAGATCTTTAAAATTTCACAAATATTCTTAAGTGATTGTAAATGTAAACGTAAAGAACCTCGAACTCCGACGTGCTTATCTCTGGAAGACAAGCGAACGGTTACTGTTGCAGCAAGACCTAAATCAGCAAACTCGATTTGATTGTACTTGCGAAAAGTGTACGATAAACGGCATTACGAATTTATGAGTTTGTTTGTGAATACAGGAAACCACATTCAAACAAATGGAGCGGAGATTGAATGGCGGATTCTGAGTGGATGGAAAGATTTAAAACAAGACATAGATACCAAATTTCAACATCTGCATTTCCGGGTAGTTGCAATGCAAGTTACCCTCCGTCGACAGCTGAAATACATTTCGTAGAAGAAAGAAATAACAGTTTTGTAAGAAATAACATTGTAGAAAGAAGACTGGATTTTGTCACATCCACGTTTAAAAAGATAAAAACCTTTTTGTAATTACTAATTGTGCTACATAAATAATTTGTCATGTTTTGTAGAAAAAATTGAATTGTAGAAAAAGATAAATGTCCTAATTGATAATTGATAATTATTACAATATTATTAAAACTATATTACTAGAGTTTAAGTTTTCTATTTGCTTTTGTTTGATAAATTAAATAAACAAGGCTTTACAAAATACTCTAATCTTCTGAATTGCACACAGCAACTTATTTAAATCTTATCTGAATCTCAATTTCGATTGCGTAAAATAAAATTAATTATTGCCTTTTTTTTAGCAAACGAAAAATAGTTAAGAGAAAAAATATATACAATAATGTGATGTCCAGAATTAATAAATCGTGCTTTCAAAGAAAACATAGACTGAAAAATGAGATTGAATATAGTAGAAAGAAAATAATTCATATCCATTTTTTCGACATTATCGAAATAAATTTTTACTTTTAATTTTGGAATTGAACGAGCTAGATTGTATAAACTCCATAGAAACTACTGCAATTTTACAGATCTATTTCATAAGTTGCATCACTTGCAGATTTATAAAAAAGTTTTTCACTAAAAGTAATTTTAATAATACAAAATATCATGAAAAAATTACATGAGAAAGGAAAATATTATTCTTTATTTTAATGATTTTAAAATATTCTTCATAATTTCTAAGAAAATTATAAACTTTTATGAAACTTATTGTAATATCGATAATCTTTCCTTACATTTTTTTATATTAATTAATATTTTATAAGTAATTTCATATCATAAAAATTAAATTATTGTTATTAAAGAAAAGTTACCAATACCAACGTACCATTTCGTGGATAATATTTCTTACTTAAACAAAAGCTAAAAATAAAATTTTGAATAGGTGTAAACTGAAAAATATCTTCTATAAGATAATGTAAAATTATTGTGATGCTTCATATTTTGTAATAATTAAATGTTTTCCCAATACAACCAAAAATAAATGTCTTTCTAGTTTATATTTACACTTTCAAAGTTTTTTTTAGCTATGTTTAAGAAATACTATCCAAAAACAAAGCATTTGGCAATATTGGCAATTCTCCTCTGCATTCTTACCTACAACTTAATTATTAATTAAGTTATTAATAGTAAAGCAGCGTGAATATTAAAGAGCATAAAGCGGTCGCAGGCGCTTTTTCTCGCCTTTCATCATCCATTAACATGCGATACAGACTTATCGAGTCCCACGACTGTCGGGACATTCGCGAGAATTTACAATCGATATGCTAGGCGTTCACTCTAAATAGCCAACACCTTGAGAACCGGTTTGGTGCATCGCCGTTACAGCTCCTAGCGTGGCAACGCCACGTAGTCGCTGATAATAAGTGCACAAACATGAATTTAATGGCGCGAGATAGTCTGCGAATTGACTCACGCCGCAAAACATGCACTTTCCGTCCGAAATTACGGTATTAGCCACAACGCCACTCGTAGCGGCGCGCTATCGCGCCGCTATCGATCGTCGGCTATCGATGCTAACGGCTGCCAGTCTTACAGACCCCTTATTTCCTAACAAATTACGATGCGCCGCCGTCGCGCCGGTCATTATACCATCGCTTGAAGATTAAAGCGCGCACACTGGCGTTTGTTTTACGAGGGAAGTCTCGACAATGCCAGATGAAAGGTTCTTTTGAATCGTTATTCGATATATTCGATATACCTATACGGTGCATTATGTAAGAAACAAATAAATGGCCAATAAAATAAGAATTATATGATAATAGAATATATCAACTTTGTATAATGATAAAGTTTGTTATTCACCAAGTATCGTAATTGCACAATCTTGTCAATTCAAGTAATCGCGCAACTTATTCTAATCCTAAGGGACAAATCATTATATGTTGCGAAAAAATCAGGGATTAGAGATTAAATGATAATGTAGTGTAGCTTTACATGTCGTAAGTCGGTTTATCAGCGTTCATTTGTAACCTACGTGCTAATAGAAATGATAGAAGCCGACGATAAGCCTCGTCACTCACTGTAATCGCCAATAAACCATACTCTCAACGCGGCGTGAAGCGCCAAGAACACCTACGACTCTTAAGCAACACTCGGGCTTACACGAGCAAACTGCTTCCCGACGCCGACAATTGCACGGGTTAAACCTAGCGCCATTGAGAAACAAACGATCTATCACGCACCGAGTACTTTAACGGGCCGCCGAGGCCGTTAACGACTGCCACCTTCCTTAACGTCGCCTCTTTCTTGCCGACACAATAGAAACAATTACGCGTAAATCTTTAACGGCTGCTCCCCCCCCCCCTCCGTGAAACCCCTCAACCATTTCCAACACCTTTCATCAAACCGCTCTCGCGATTTTCAACATAACGCCGTTTGTCGCTGCCGTGACAATTATGAGCCCCCAGTTAACGCGAATGTCACGGGTATCATTTCAAATTAGCTTTCAACGGAGAACGCAAAACATTACAGTAAGTTAAGGTATGATGGCCATACGAAAAAGATGGCCAATGGCTATAATTTTTCCAATAATTGCTAAATAATGTGTTCTCGTAATTACTTTCGAAGATAATTAATATTTACTGTAGTTTATGTGCATATACTATTCAAAATAACAATATTGTTATAGATGTCATATCATGTTTTTACTTTTGACTGCCTGCAAAGTTTTTCGTGCTCATTAAAAATTGCCACAATGTCGAATAAATTACAGTTGTGCTGTCACAATGAACGTTACCCATGTAACAAAAGTATGTAATGTGTAATTATATTTTTATTTCCCTTTCTATTTTTTAAATAAATACTATGATTATCTTTTTCTCACAGCTTAGGCAAAATAGCCCATGACATTTCGGGGTAAGTGTTTATGTATATATTTTATTAAAAAAGACGAAAAGAGAATTAAGTTGTGTACCTAATATTTTAATTTGACATATTATATATGTTTTTTTAGTAATGACAATGAGTTAAATTGATCCTAAAATTGTGTGAACATTTAATATTAAAAATGTTTAAAAATAAAATTAAATATGTGATAATATGTGGCAATAAAACTAAATATGTAAAATTATAAATTTTTTTATTATTCTATGTTAAATGTTAAGTACATAAAAAATGTATAGCCAACTGTTCTATAATACTATGGCCATCTTTTCCATAAAAGTTGTGAAAGCCAATGTTCATGTTTCAATATTTTAATAATAAAAATTTTTTATTAAGTATTTTCCCTTTAATGTCAATAGTTTTACATACTTAAAGCTTCAGTGAAGTAATATACCAAATGCTATTAAAAAATAATAAAAATAAAAGTATGTTTTTTGCATTTAAAAAAACTATGGCTATCTTAGTCCCAAGTTTACCCTATATTCTACGTAAGTCAACGTGCTTATGTAATTCTTCCAATGAAAAGAAAAAGAAAAGAAAAGATATCTCAACATTCAAACGCAACAATATCAAACCCCCACAAAACATGGTGATTTCATTCTGTGATGAAGTGTGAAGAGTTAGTGTGCAAACACTCACTATCTAGATACTTGTGACATCGCAGGAAGAAAAGTCGTTGTAGTTCTTCGGTCGGAAAAAATTTCCACGATTTGCGTATCATAACAATCGCTTCTTTCTCCTTCGCAGTCAATCCGCGTGATAGCAACCCTCGCTGAATCGCTTCTGTGGTCGAGCGCAATCGCGCGAATCGCCAGGGATGAAATCTGTGCCCGAGAAAGAGAAACGGAGAGCAGCGGGAAAAGAAGGAGCAGCGAGTGCGACAAAGACAGACAGAGAGATTCATGTATAAGCGAGTGAGTTAGCAACTTCGGGCACTACTCCGGCCCCAGTGTTTGCCCTCTTCGGGGTCTCGAGAGATGTTTGCATTGGCTCTGCACCTCTTGGTCCGCACGATGACTGACTGAAATGATTTCGTCGACGGCACGACTAGAGTGCACTTTTGTCAACATGCAACATGCGCAGGGCGCATACAAGAGGAAATCGTCGAGCAGCGGTGGCGGTGGGAGCGACATGACTTGAAGTTTCGTTCCTGTTTTCGACATTACGAGTAATTGTCGTTAATAAAGGAGTGATTCGAGTATAAATAAGTTTATATGCAGAAACGCGAGCTAAACGTTTCACACATTAACGCGATAAAAAAAAAAGTATACAATTTTGCACATACGTCGAAACTTATTCACTAAAGATACTTACAAAAGCATTAAGTTGTAATTTCGGATCATTGTTCCAACGCTTCTCTCGAATTAACAGAATTAACAGAGCATTAGGCACATAAAGCATAAAATTATAGAGCATTACGGTGATTAATGCGAAACTCCGAAACAAAGAGGAATGCGTCAGGAAGCGTTTATCGTTGGAGAACGATTACGGAAATCGTTTTGGACGGAAGAGGGAGAATTAAGCGGGTACGATTTTAACAATGTTCTAAAGATTTCGCGCGCACGGAGACGCCCAACCGTCCAAAGTTGTTCGAACTTTGCATTAAGTCGCAAGAGAGCGAACGGAAGAAATCCCGATGGTGTTCGCACGGAGCGAAGAACCTCGTCGTATTTACAGAAGAAAGTGGAAGTGGAACTCGAGAACGCGACGGTGATGAGGATTGAACAAACAAGAGAATCTCGAGCTCGAAGACGATGTCGGTCATCGTCATTAACACCGGATAATCCAGCCACGAAATACGCACCTGGAGTGTGTGCAGCCTGCTCTTTTTCTCCTACGGTAAGTGTTGACGCTGCGAGAAAAAGTAAGAACGAACACCGGCTGTAATAGCCGGTTCCTTCCCTTCGACTCGGCAAGTATCTGTGTAAATTACGCGTTTGCTACACGAACAACTGTATAAATTATATTCCGTTTGTTCTATGCATCCTCTGCATAATCAATCATAGAAACAGAATTGGTGATGATAAAGGATGCTGCAGAAATACTCTGGGTTACCAAACGCGCAATCCCTCGTTTCAAGTCCACGTTCTATGTATAGTCTGAATTAAATACAATTGTAATTTATTTATAGATAAGCAATACGGCTATCTTAAAATATATTCCGCGATGATTACTCTTCCGATTTCGTTACGTTGACATGTTTTCTCCTATCTTCCAACACAAACGATCGTTATTCCTTCATGAACTGTAATACCGGTTTGCATAAGGACGATTGTAGATCTCGCGTTGTCGTAACTTTCTATCGCGTTCGCAAACGTAGAATTGCCATCCATTTTCTGCTCGAAGCGAGCGTCCGTAAGTTAAATATTATGTTTGCTGACGGAAGACGTTTCGAGTGTAGCCGAAGAATACGGAACGTGCCGATCTTGCAGCGGCAATATCGAGCAAGACCTACGAAACGTCTGCTGGTAAATCGAAGCAGAAACGTAGAAATGATTTTTATTTCGCTTCCCTCCTCGCATACTTCTTCAATAAACATGAATTATTGACGTGGAACTACTCACTTTTTGTAACGATGACCGAATTTTTTTTATATTTTACAATAAAATATAAAAATGAGTTTTTAGCTTGCACTATTTCGCTCAATCAAATCCGTGTGTGTGTGTACACACACACACACACACACACACACTTGTATTTTAAAAATAAAGATAATTTTTATTTTTAGATTATCTTTTGTGTGCCTCTACATTTTTCGCAATTATCTACTGTACTATCATAAAAAAACATATATATTGATTTGTTAAACTTAAATGACTGTGCATATTCGTTATTTCGACTAAAATAGCCAACAAAACTCTTCAACAAAATTCCCATCTCTCATCATACTAAGAGAAAAGAAATAAAGATTCTAGAAATGTAAATTACGACAACATATTATACCAATCACAGATTAACATATATAATATATACACATATACATATACATATATGTATATGTTAATCTGTGTTTGGTATAATATGTAATAGTAATTTACATTTCTAGAATCTTTATATATTATAAATGTAAAGCGAAGTGTTAAATAATTAATTATAATTTTATTTAATTAAATATATTTTAATACTAATAATTTTATATAACTCTCAATATAATATCTTTAAATTATATTGAAAATAGTATTTATATTTATTCATATTGTAACGGTGATAAAACTCAAAATGTTCAAGTAACTTAAGTATAAAATTTACATTTTAAATAAAAATATTAAACAAGAAATAAAAACTCGTCTTAAGAAATGAGACTTCTGCACTTTCCTCATAAAACTATTTTGACACAAAACAGTAAAAAAATGTACAGTTGAAAACGTTTCTTGAACTCGAAAGTCTTTCGAACTACAGATTGCATTACGGACCAGATTATAGATTAAAGCCAAATAGCGTATTTTAATGTCTATATCTTTTAATGTTTTAATTAAAAATAATGCAATCCGCAACAATAGCTAATAAAAAATAAAATTAAGAAAAATAACAGCTGTAAAACCAAAGTTGAATATTTACTTTAGCGATTATAAATTAAGTACATACATACACAAAAAAAAAGTAATATATATTTAATAGCCAATAACATATGTGATTGCAGGCTGCCGACTACATAAAATACTCAATACAATAATATTTGCTATTAATGCAAGTACAATGTTGATACTGCAATAGCATATATTATTGTATTGAGTATATCTGTAGTTGGCAGCCCGCAACTACATATCTTATTGAATATATTACTTTTTTTCGGTGTATACACAAACATAGCAGGATTAAAATATAAAAATCAAATATAAAAATTCTCTAACGGGAATAATGACATGATATTTCATAGGATAATTTAGTGTTTCTGTTAAATCTACTGCAAACTTCTTTCGAAAAAGTCATATATAGTATTATTCCTATCATTATCAATTTTACAATATTATTGAAAAACTGAAGTTAATGGAAATATATAACCAGTAAAAAAATAGTGTTAAAAAATAGAAAAAATTACTTATTCTCTTTCTAAGACGGTAAAATTAATTACCAAAAACAAAGTATAATTAATACGTATATTATTCACATATGATCAATTTTCAATAAAATTAAATATGGCAAGTAAAAAAATTTCATTTTCTCAACGCGCGATCCAAGAATTTTTTCAAAACGCAAGTAATAAAAAAATAGAAATAACTAATTAAAATTAAGTACAAAAAATGTATTACGTTTATATTTAAGATTATTAGTATTCGATACATAGCACATTCAATGGTAATATTATTTAAAGTTAATCTTTATTGTTGACAATCTTTATGCTAATTTTAATTTTGATCTAGCTGCTAGATTAAAAGTAAAATTAGCATAAAAATCAATAACAAAGGTTAGAATCATTGGCTAGATTCGAGCTAACTGACATTAAGATTCATTTGGGATACTACTTTAAATTTGCATTTCAATTATAGATCTGTAATGTCTAATTTTATCTCACTCTTACTTAAAATGCAAAATAACTGCTATTTTTAATGAAAGTCTGAAATTGAAAGACATGAATTCTTAACATTGGATGATAAAAAGTTTTCTTTCGTAAGTAATTGTAACTTTACTTAAGACCATACAAATAATAAACAACACTTTACTCTTTAGCAGTTCATTTTCATAGTCATAACCAACAGACCTAATAGTGATTAAACTGTAACTTTGCTAATAACAAGTAACCTTTATCTGGTACTTGAAAAAATATATGATGATCAAAACTCAAATTAATTTTGAATAACAATTTTACTGTTAAAGATATAGTATTCTATTATATGTACATGAATACTATTAATTACACAGAAATACAATACTTCATAATGCGAAACGTCCAGAAACAGCACCACTCTCGTCCAGTAATATCTCGGGACACCGGGTAAAAAAGTTTGCCTCATAAGTAATTACGAGTTCAACCCTCCCCCCCTCCTCACTCAAAACTTGTCCCCCGTCCTCCCCATCGCGGCCGCGACTGCCGCAGCCACCCCCGGCGTTTCCGGCCGTATCTGACATCTCTGCCTCGATGTTTCTTCTTTCTTTTGCCCGCCACGTGGTTCCTGCCCCTTCCCTTCATCTGGCCGCTAGCTACACCTTGCACTCCATCTCAGCAACACGTTTCTTGACAGAAAGTTAATAAAGTTTTCCAACTCGCATAAATCAACGACCTTCTTTAACCTCCGGCTTCACAAGCTGTCAGGTACGTACTAGCAGCGCGGTACACCCCGCGTTATAAAGGCAACCAACTTTAATACGTTTCAATAAATTCCTCGAGCACTCTTTCTCCACTTTGCTGCATGCTCGTCCTGATCGTTCAGTTCGTCGCTTTTCGAGTTTTCTGGCAGCGAAGAAAGTTCACTAAAATGTTGCGATACACATTCGCGACGCAGCAACTCAAATCAGAACAAAAAATGCAAATTTACGCAATTACGACAACTTTTCTAATAAATAACAATCGCAAACATATCCTTTTGCTTATATTCTATGACGCATAAAATGCAATGCAAAGACTTTATCACGATTCATATAGTATATTTGAAAAAGTAAGCTTTGTTATAAAGGCGTGCTTTGTATATATTATATATATATAATATATAATTAATAAAAAAATTTAAATTAAAAATTTTACTACTGATTTTTATATATTTCATTATTTAATACTGACGTTAGGCTTAGAATACATATAGATGATTTGGTTTACTAACAAAATGAAATTCTTTTTAAGGTCCCCGTACATTTGATACGGTAATCTTTCTTCGGTAATACCGACAATGATAGAGAAGATCCCGGCGGTACCTGTTAATCTTAATTCTTTCGTTTGTCTCCCGTGGGATACGAGACTGAAGACTGTGCACAACCGTGCCTACCTTAACGAAGAAATGTTGAGTTATTTCGAGAATTATTTAGGGTAAGACGTTTTTTACCATTACTTTATCAAGATTAATAAAAAATAAATCATAATTCGTTTTTTATTTTTAACTTAAATGAATATAAAACGTATTAATCTAAATAGGTTTTTATTTTGTAACATTCAAAATTGTGACAGATGCAATTGATACACTTAAAGATTATATAAAAAGGTCTCTGAAAGATACATAATATCTTATAAAAGTTTTAAATGTAGATGTTAAAGGAAACTTTAATTCAATGTATTCAATAGATATATCAAAACTAAAATTTAATAACAGTTTCTCATCGAAATAACATTTTCTCCTTACATTTTCTACGCTAAACTCATATCTCAAATCTTACATTCACGGAATTTTATGTGTGTAAGAGTGAGATAGAGAAAGAGACGCAATTTCCTTTTCGATTTTATCACGAAACGAGAAAAGAAAGAAATTCGAAATACCGGCAAAAATCCGCGAATAAACATTATTTGCGTTTTAATAATTAAGAGCCGTACAGAGACGGTACAAAGTCAGTCGCTCCTCTTGATTTTAATCCACGGCCTGGCATGAATTATGGACCGTAAGCTCCAGGAAAAAGCTCCAGGAGCTGTACCGGAAGTTAATCAGAGCATTTCTTTATGCCCGAAGGCACGCGAAACACGAATGCTCTCCTTCACGGGAATAAACTTGAATTTCCTTGCAGGAGACTAGTAAATTCGAACGTTGTTCTCTTGAAAATTACGCTATAAGTAAAAAGAATAACTCTTTTTTTTAAATAAATCCAGGAAAAACATTTTCGTAGCAAATAACAATTTTTATAAATAAATTTTCATATAGGAATAATTATGTGGTTACCACAATACCAATATTTTGTTTAATTGATACCATATCGGTTGACGCGCTACCTTGAAAAAAATTTAGCAGGACAGGCGAACTAGTAATGGTAGGTATCTAACAACGGAAAATATAATGATCTATAGACCAGTCGATAGCTGGCGAGACAAACGGCTTTATTATTCCCAAGAGAAGTTATCCCCATGGGTCGTTAATACCGAGAATTATTGTGAGCTATTAAGCCATCGATTATACGAGTCGAGCCACAGGCGAGAAAGCGATCGCGAAAAAAGACTTCCAGGAAATCAATTAAGTTCAGAATACAATTACGACGATAACAATTTGTCGGGATATCGAGTTCCCACGTTATTACGACGAAGATAAACGGCAGACGAGGGCGCGGTGTACTAGAGAGGCTCTTCTGTGAAAATCTCAATGTTACTCATTTCTATGATTTCGTTCATTCGTTTGCGAAATTGTAAGTCTTCTCTACATCTTTTTTAAAATTGATTCATAATTGATAAGCACACTCATTAAATAATCACTAAACAAAACATTCTCTGTATCTTCTCTGTAAACATTCTCTTATGTAAAATATTATACTACCGTAATGCTGTAATTTGGATATTTTATATCATATTTTTCTTTAATGTATTACTATTCTTATTATTATTGTTACAATTTTTCTAATAAATTTTCAATTATAAGACTATCTTTAAAAATGAAATTAATCAATGTCATAATTAAATTTTTAAAAAACATTAATAAGTATTTTATATTTAAATATAATACATATTCCGTTTAATTAAAAATAAAGCTAGTATAAGAAACAGATCAAGTAAATTGTACCTCAAAAACTTTTTTAAAGAGTAAGGTTGTTTTGCATTTATGATTCGATAATTGGCCAGGGGTAGTGGACAAAAAAATAGGCTTATATCATGATAGAGTTTTGACAAAAATAACAAATTTCAACTTGATAAAATGTTTAAAAAATAGCAAATATAATATTTAAACTTGATAAATAGTTTCTCTTTTTTTTCCTTAAAAAAAAAATGTTTTTTATGCTCATTCAAGAAACATTCTCGATACGTATAATTTCAGGGCGCGTGCCAAAAAAAATACAGTAATAAAAAGTAATAAAAATAAAAGTCGATCAAGAGACATTCGTTTCAAGACTCGCACATGTTATACAAGTGAGCAGTGTGCTTATAGCAATTAAGATAATGATCTACAATTAGCATAATATGTCGAAACGCTTCGGTGCAATGCCTGACAGGATATCGGGAAGTAGGATGACGCTGAGAAGGTAATTAGCGCTGTTTGAAGATGGTAAAATTCAATCTGCTGTGCCGGCGGTGAGGCAGTGAATTGAAGTCGCTTGAAAGGAGGAGAACAAGAGGAAGAGAGGGAATAGGAATAGATTTAGCAGAATACTGAAATGAGTCCTTGTATATTCCGAAATAGGTATCAAAGCTGGCGCCAACTGGGGACTGACATTAATTAAAAGCCTTCCTGTCGCGGGAACTCCGAAGAACGATTCGGCGCATTTCCGAATAGCAATCGATCGAACATTTCTTCCGTCGCCAATCGACAATCCAAATGAGTCCTCGTGTTTCCACTTTGCGCACACAATTTACCATTGGGTGCAAAATTCATTTAACGTAACAGCAATATTTCCGGAAATCAGACTAATTGATATTGAACATTTACCAAATCATGACATTTTTATTTCGATCATTTTGATTAAATTAATTCGACTTCCGACAAAGTTTAAAAAGTAAATTTCTATTTGTATAATTATGATAAAAACCGGAAAAAATTTTTGGGCATATAAAAAAACGTGTTTCACATAAATAATTCGTAAAACTAAAAATGTTTATAGAACTGATACTTTCTATTCTATTTGCATACAATTTACAACAATTCACAACTGTATTAACATTGGCAAAATTCATTTGAATTTCAATTCAATTAATTATTCGAGAAATTACAACTCCAATTATAATAAAGCGTACAATTTCATGAAGCATGAATAAACTTACATATTCTTTGCTATTCCTCCAAAAAATTTTAGAAATATAATTGTGCAAAAAATAATAGAAGTGACATTTCTCGGTCGAGGCATTTCTTGGTGCATAATAATAATTTTTATGTAAAGTTTTACAGTTTATTCTGGCTATAAAATGTTATTTTTTGCAATAATTTTTTACGGTTTTTTTTAGAAAGAATTAAAGATCTAAATGCTTTAGCATCAAAATTATTAAATTGCTTGTCAATTTAATTCGTGAATTAATTATTTCGGCTTCAAGGATTATGTTTCAAAACTAACAAATATGCGACGTGCGATTCGCATAAATTGGAGATTGTAAAATTCACAAAACACAAAAATTATGATGAAACAACAAGAACTCTGATTCAACCAAGACACTTCCCTTATTTCTTGTAACATATTAGAAGACTATAGTATAAAAATATTCGCGGATGATACACTAATATATGTAACTGGAGAAAGTAGTGCAGAAATAGAAGGAAAAATGAATCTAATATTTAATATAGTAGAAGAGTGGATGAAGATGAATGTCCTAAGAATGAATGCCAGCAAAACAAAATTTATAGTTTTGAGAAGTATAAGAAAGGAATTAAAGGGAAATATTGTACAGAAATGCCTAAACAAAACGGAAATAGAGCGTGTAGACGTAATAAAGTATTTAGATATAATTATTGATGATAAGCTTAGATTTAAAGACCACTGTGATTATATGTTTAAGAAAATTGGGGAAAAAATGGATTTCTTAGATAGGATAGGAAATTACATATCGGCATACACGAGGTGTATTATATATAAGTCGATAGTAGCACCCCATTTTGAATATTGTGCAATATTACTGGTAGATATAGGAGAAACGCAATTGAATAAATTGCAAGTAGCACAGAATCGGGCTATGCGAGTAATTACAATATAATAGATACACCAAAATAGAACATATGTTACAAGCGTTGCAATTTATGTCTATAAAACAGAGACTACACTATAATGTATGTATATTTATATTTAAAGTTTTACATAACTTGGTGCTAAATTACTTAAGGGATAGACTAGAAGTAATTAGTAATGAAAATGGAAGAAAAACAAGACAGGAAGAGACTATCGCAATAAAATTTGATAGAACTAAAAGTGCGTAAAAAAGCGTGTGTTACGAGGGCGTAAAATTATACAATATTTTGCCAGCAGAAATTAGAAGGTGTGAAAGAATTGAGGTATTTTAACGGATGTTAAAAAAGCATGTATGTAAATCTATGTAAAACATAATAGCTAAGAAAGCTGAATAAACTTCAATCAATCAATTAGTTTAATATTCAACTTATTATTACAAAAATATCGTACATATAAAAATAAAACTGATATCTTTCCTTTTCAATTTTTCTAATTAATTTTATCACTTGCTAAGTTTTTTGAATCTACTTATTTTAATATTATATAATTGTATATGTGTTTATCATTAAACTCTAAATTTGTAATTATAAGATCAAAGAAACGTATGATTTGCAAAAAAAACTACACGCTTTAAGAATATTATGGAGAAATTATATGATAAAAAATACAAATAAATATCTTTAATAAAAAATCATAATTATAACATATTTATATATCTCCCTATACTTTTATATACAGATTGTTGAAAATCAATAACGACTTTTCCATCGACGACGTTTCTATTTCGGTTCATTTCATCCTGGAAATAGCGAGGAAGCTATAAGAGACCGTAAGATTTCGCGAAGCGTGAATGAGCACAAGAGGATGTCGATTCCACCCATAAATATACTGTTAAACACTGGCGGTAGCTATTACGATTTCTTGAGCGCCGCTTAAGGATTTTGCGCATGGATGCTTATCGATCTAGCTAGTGCTATCAAATATCTTGGAGAACTCTATCGTCAGTGAACACAATGTGAAATTAAAGGTTTACTCGACTGTGCATAGCATTAACTAATTTAATTATTACTTTAGTTAAACTTTCGTGTACTTTATGATAAATTGCGTAAAGTAAAATATCCTTCAGCTAATGTTCCCTTAACTTCCGTAGAGAAATAGGAAACTCGATAAAAGTAGGAACCGTCGACAAATCGGATTCTGTTTATCTAATCTCAATCATATGTATTGAATGTAACGCATTTTACAATTTTACTTGTCACATCAGCTAGAAAAGAAGGGTATAATATAACTGCAAAAGTATATCTATATATATATATATATAAAGACCATTAATTTATTGTCAGAATGCGTTCACATTTCTTAACTTAAGCTGTTAATGACAGAACATTAACGTCGCATTAGCTGCCATTAGGGACATAAAGGAAATTTAATTTACGTGGATTAAAAAAAAATTCCGATCTACAGAGTGAAAACGACTCTACAAGCGCACGAAGCCTGTAGTTACGCATAGCCATGCGTGATATACGACCGGCGTTTTTACGTTGGCGGTGCGGCTCGGTGAGTTACGTTCCGCATATCAGAGTAACGCGTAACGTTCATTTTCAACGTGATTATTTACGGTTACGTCGTAGAACTCTTGAGAGACTCGTCCATTTTGAAGAAAAAAGATTTTTTTTAATTCGCGGAGGCAAAAAGAAAGTAAGAAATATATAAGAAATTGCATAGAATTGAATTTGTGAACGTGATCACACCACGCATGTCTTCCCAAAGTAACGAGAAAAGATCTGTAACTAACTCTTCGTAAATCTTTAATGTATACACGTGTCGCATTTGCGGTATTTTACATTGCGTTTTTAATTTATTTTTTAAAATTAATATTTTTTTATGACTATGGTAGTTCGTGAATTTTCTTTAAGATGGATTTTTATATATAAAACAATTTTTTAATTCTGCAATAATAATATCACAACAAAGTTAAATAACGTCTAAAAGATACATAGGTAAATAAAATTTAAAGACCGCTTTTACCTTGCACGAGAAATAAAAGGATTAAAATCTCAGCCAAACCGTGACGAGCAACAAGCAGCTCACAAGTTACGACTTTTTATTTCTAATTTTGCGAACTTCAACAATACATAGCCAAATATAATGTCACGACTCTAGTAAGTCGAATTTAATTGTGGCTTCCAATGCAAATTAGCAGTGACTACGGTGCTCGGTTTTCCGCGTAATAACTTTCGGATTATTTAACGTGTGATTAATAAAGTCGTATTTCTCGGTGAAGCTAATCTCATCGTTAAATCAGCCACGACATCGAAATACTTCGCTAAAGTCCTACCGTTTTTCCGAGTTAGCTTTAATGTGCCCGAATACACGTTGTAAGCTACGTTTATTTGGGGAATTCGTTAAATTCGAGGGAAAAATTTTCATCTAAATTCAGTATTAAATTATAAATAAAAATAATTTCAATCGTTATATATCAAAGCAAATTAATACACAAAATCGATTTTCATATAACAATTTTAAATAAATTTATGTTTAATAATTATTAATCGAGATTCTCTCAGACCAACTCTTATACGTTTGTAACATTTTATTCAGATTACAACAAAGAGCAAAACCACGCATAATATAATTTTCTTCGTTTTAAACTCTAAAGCTATATTTAATTGAAGATTCAATTACTATTTAAAATTGACATTTCGTAATGTCCATTGCAGACATATAAGTTTGACAAAAAGCCAACAATCTTTAGCTTCTCAAGCAATTAGTCGCGAAGAAGTCTTGAATAATCTTCAGATGGGAAATTTCTTTCGTGCAATTTTGCCGCTCGGAACGTCTTGATTAATCGGCCATCTGGGAAGTTCCGAAAGACGGAAGTGATCTATTCTTTTCTCGTTTACCCGGGAAAACAAATGTCCCGATCGTGAAATCTCAGTCGTCCTGATCGCGTACGGACGAAGACGAATTCTTGGGAATGGTGGACCTTTGAGTAGAAAAGCATTTAATTAAAATCCCCTCGAACCGAGAGCACTTGTAATCGAGTGGCATCGGCGAAGAAAGAGAAGGAAATCAAAGTGACGAAGAACAAATGGAAATACTTGGTTTTGTGTCGCGGACCAATCTAAAAGATATGCCATTCGAAACGACAGTGTTTGAATAACTGTGACGACACGGTGATGGAAAGTATTGTATGAAATTCAACGATAACGATGTTATCCGTCTTGTAGACATGAATAAAACACTGCTGAATCTTATCTAACATATCCTTAAATGTTAATTAGATACTTTGTGATAAATCAGTAAAACAATGACACAGGATTTACGGACGAGAGTCTAATACTAACTAGGGCTTATCGGAAATAAAAAAGCATCGCGATTCATTCATTAAATATAAAAAACGCGTATGCTTAAAACGGAAAACTCTTGATAAGGACTCTCGCAAGCGTACTTCTTATAATCAAGTACTACTTGAGGCGCGTGGTCTTAAAATGGATATTTAAATAATTGCATCGTCGTTTCGGCAGCTACTGCCGCGCACTCGGCGTTTCTCATTTCGCGGGGATTAAATGTTAATAATGCAACGTTCGCTGAGATGTTACGGCAAGCTAAGTACACTTGTGCATTTATAAGAAATTCCACTTCCATTTTGTATGTATAAAGCACACGTGAGTGTTATATTAATAATAAGATGCTTAACAAATTCAAACAAATAAAGCTTTGTGCAACACGCACACTATTTACAATATCTTTATCAGTTATTTTTTTCTCACTAGACACTACAGACGTGCGCTTTGTGCGCGCTATTTAACTTTTTGTTTTTTACCTTTTAAAAATAAATTGTAATGATAATTGTAACAAAATTGGTAGTTTGACAGCTGGAAATGACAGGAAGGGAAGCAAGTGACAACGCACTTGGCGAGATAGCGAGACAGCCAATTAGCATCTCGGAAAAGCGACAACAACATCTCCTTTTTACAAAGTGGATAAAAAAATTAGTCTTAACTTTACAATTATTGTCTCATATATAAGTAAAAATATAAAATCTTCTAAAGAATTTGTTAATTTTGAACAGACATAAAATGCATAAAAAATTCTGTGCAGTTTCATCAAAAAATATATATTCTCTCATTTTAATAATAACTTTTTATGAAATTTTTATTAAAAGAAAAATATATTGGATAAAAAATAATAAAATCTGCAAACAAAGACTCTTTTAATATTATTATCAAAACGATCATATATGACTATTGTAATATTGAAATAAAAATATATTTTGCTGAAATTTGAGATTATTAAATTTTTAAAAAAATTGATATTCTTGCTTATATAAAATAATAATTGAATTGAAACTAATTTTTTTTCTATGTATAACGCTCTTGGCGATAAAACTCAATGCTGCATTTTATTAGAAATCCATTTAACAAAGAAGGTGACGGTACGCGCGCCGACATAATGTGGCTAAAAAAAAGCTTTAATTTAAGTGCCGCGCGACTCGGTAGCGCGACCCTACATGTGCTCCCGCTATTAGTATTATTTTTATCATTTCCCCTCTGCCGGCGTCGAGAAATTTTTTTTTCACTTTTTAGAACTTTCGAAGTAGGGCTGCGCAATATGCTTAATGGACCGGCACGACACTCACGATGCGCTTTCCTATTGCCGCGATTTTACGTAACCCGCGCTTACCTAAGCGTGGGTTCGCCATTAACTAATTGACACCATCGCAGCCGGAATACACGTGATCGCGTGGAAAAAGGAGTATATTAATGAGAAATCGGTTCGCTTTTTCCCCGCGTCCTTTTTACATCGAGCAAAAAGAGAACGTCAAAATCAATTGATTCATCGGCACAAAAGCGCATTGTCTCTTAATTTCAATCTCCCGCATTACGCGATTTTCTATTTTTGTATACGTTTTCTTTTCCAGCAGAATAATCAACGGGCGAAACCATAGATAAGCGACGATATTTTCATTTGTGCCGTGGCACAGATTACGCAAATGTCCGCAGACCATTAACTAATTGACTCTATGACGAGTCCAGCGCGTCAGATGATGCCGATAAAAGGAGCAGGGAGGTAAAGGGATGGAGACCAAGCCTTTTCCGCGATCGCTTTCAAAGAGCCCCAATGCGACAGTGTCTAATCTGATGTGAAGGAAAGCGCACGAATAAGAAGTCGGATTTATCAGGACTCGAAAAAGTCACTACAAATATATAGACTACTATGACAGATGTCATCATTACATATACCGCTACATTTTCCCCTTCAACACAGCAAACAGAAATATTTTACTGATATTTGCAAAAACAATTTTTTTACAAAAAATTCAGAAATTTTATAAAACAACTAATTTAATCTCTCTCTTTTCGAGTTAATCATACACTTTTATTTAGTTTATCTTTATTTAATGTTTATTTGTCGTTATTTAATTAATCCCTTTTATTTTCATTTAGCAAATTTATAAACAGTTAATTATTCCGATTTAATTTCAATCACTGGCGCTGACGCTTTATTTAAATAATATATTTTACAGAAACGTGTTATTTTATTTTTGTAAATAATACAATTTCGGAGGAGCAAAATATTGTTAGTAATAAAACTTTATGCGTCGGCGATAGCTGGATTGTATCCAATGATAGTATCTTCGTGTGGGAAACACGGACAAAGATGAAGCCTATGTATAACCTCTTTTCGTTACGAGCTTTTTTATTGCATTCGATAGCGGCTCCAGCCGGATTTCATTTTTCCCGAACAGAACAGCACGTGAGTGCTATGAGAGACACGCATGCGGACAAGGCTTCCGAGGATACGGCCGTAACTTTGAATTTCAATTTCTGTACGCTTCCTCCCCCTCCCCCTTCTCCCGCCTGCTGTCGTCCTCGGGGAGTCCTCATTCCGCGCTATTTACTAAACGTAGATTCACCAGTATTCGTGTGTCGAAGTCAACGTGAAATGTAGCCTTCCTCTCTCGCGCACGCGGACGAATCAAAAAAATGTGAAAAAAAAAAAAAGAAGAAGAGTAAAGGTGAATCGCCTATAAAAGATATTAATCTAGGTACTCTCTTTGTCTCCTCTCATTTTCTCCGATAAATTTATAACTATACAGAAAACAAATCGCCGCAAACTACGCGAGAGACAAAATTCCGCACGGGATTCCGCAGCAGTGCGCGCGCGTCTGTCCATTTATTCGCACACTTCGCTTTTTTTTAAGAGCAAAGTATACCCGAAAGTATAAGCGAATGAAAAAACGTGTCCGAGTCGCGCCGCTTCGCTGCGTGCCCCATTCGTTGTCCCGTTGATAAATTAAGTGCCTCGGATGCAGACGATAAATTCGCTAAGGCTAACCGGCGCGACCGATGATTTATACCACCGACTACTCCAGGAAGCCCGTGATCTATGACCCCGCGAGGGTCAGCCGGAGGTAAGACAATGCAACCGGGCCCCTGGTCGCTCGGGGGAAAGGGAGGGGGGGGGGGAGGGGATTTAAACGCACGTGCGTTTGCATGTACGCTTAAATGCATCACCGGGAGCGGGTGGACGGGACGGGGCAGAAACGTGGCGAGATCGATGATCTCTATTGCCGGGAAGTCATGGATAGCGGGGCCGCGGTTATGTCGCGCATGAAACATTGATCGAGGAAAGTCGCAGGAAATTGCACGCGCTGCGCAGCGGGGATGCGCTTATAGAATGCATTATTTATCGGCCCTGCCCCCGACGTGCCCGTAATTTATGCAGACGACAGGATATTTCGATCCGTGATTAGACGCGATTATTGAGCATTATTATCGTCAAATACCTACGTTGACTTCCATAAAGCTAGCGCGCTGTCCGGCATTAAACGTATCCGATTTATCCTTGCCTCCCTTCCTCCCCCCATAGTAGGAGTGTTAAACTAATGGAATAATATAAAATATTGCCTGAAATTTTTCTTTCAGAAATTTCACTTTTTTTGCTCGAAAAACAGTGGTGACGTATCAAAATCTATAATACATAGGTATACATATTTACTTCATAATATAATTAATATTATTAGAATCACTTTGAAAATCATTGTTAACAAAAATATGTATCAACGCTAAAATTAAAGGAATTAGTCTGCTACAATTTTTGTTAATTTTATAGAGCTGTCTGTTACTTAATTATTCTATTACATATAATTCTCGAATATTTAATAAATTAAATTTATAACAACCGTTTTATGAATAATCGCGCTAAGAGGACGCCCAAGGCAACCGCACACGCGCGTTCTCACAGTTTAGTTCCTTAGAAATAATATTTCACCTTCCCCGTGTGATACCCCGTGGAAGGAGCGCCCGTGTACGCTCTGGCATTTTAGTGATTCGTGTTACGCCGGATACGATGCGGGTGGACAACAGGTCGGTCGAAGCCACCGGCTCAGAACGAGCCTGTATGAATATAGCGTGACTGATAAGCCATGGGCGCAACTACAACTGATTTATAACGACACCGGTACAGCACGCAGCTCGTGCGACAACCGTGACATCCTTCTCTATTATCGTGAGAATTCGCGCTCTCCGTGAGAGACAGAGAGAAAGAGAGAGAGAGAGCTAAATCGTCTTTACGCTTCCTAGCATCAAACGGACGATCCTTTTTTTCTCTATGACGAAATCCACGATCCAAGTTATTGATCATACGTGTGTACAATTTTTTTTATTATTGTATGTGCACAGAGAGAAAGATTTCTTTAGATTTAATAAACAGTTTTGCTGGATTATTCTAAAGCATATACTTCTTTGGTTTTAATAAATTTTATTAAATCTAAAGAAATCTGTATAAAATTTATTAAAACTAGAGACATATATGCTTTGGAATAGTCAAACAAAACTGTTTATTAAATCTAAAGAGATCCTTCTCTCTGTGTGTGTGCGTATTCAAATATTCATCTACACAAGAGACGTAAGCGACCCTTCGGATTTTAGAAATTTTCTTTCTTTCTTGTTTCCTTTAATATATTATTGGCTAAATCTTATCGTAATATCAATACTACAGTAATATCAACACTCTGTTTGTCATATAAAAATATAAAAATGGACAAAGATATGTTACAAAGTTAGTACTTTTAATTAGTTCTTTTTCAATCCAGATTGGATTCTGGAGCGAAATAATTGCGTGCATTCTGATCATATACCCATTGTGAAACGACGTCTTACCCGCGAGATTGAAACCAATTGTCTCGAAACAAGACTGCTTTTAATCTGCACTTCCAGAAGTTGAAAAAGTTACAAATCGCCTCGGAAGCGTATCCCGAATGATCTCCGGGGTAATTCATTTCGTCCGGAGGGAGAAAAACAATGGGTAGCGACGCGAAACTCGTCAGGTACCATTATAAGGCAGCGGAATATCGTTGCTTTAATTTCAACAATTTCCAGGTAAACAATCCGGGAATTGCTGTCGGTATCCTGCTGTATTTCTCCAGGGATAATCGGGAAATCAGCTAACCTGCCGACGGCGAAAAGCCCGCTGGAAAATCCACCGGAACTAAATTTTGCTTTCTTTCCGAAGCAATATCTCACGTTGCTTATGTTATACTTACGTTATAAGCTCTCATGTGAAGATAGAATGTAAAGATAAGATGGAATTCCCAAGACTACTTTTATATTCGTAACTGACAGATAATCGGAAATTACGATATTAAATAATTCATATATTCCTTAATTTTTTCCCCCGAGATAGAAATAGCATATGAGAAACCATAAATTTGAAAAAAATATATTCAGGGAGGCAATATGCAAAAAATCTTTTGTTTGTGCAGTAAAGGATACAATCGCCCTTAGTTCCAATAGACTATGACATGTATAAACTGGCGCACGGCGGACATTTTATGGCAACGATCTGTATAAAATGAAGCCTTCTTAAAATTCTTCGATTGCACTCGCCCGGCACGACGGACATACGGCGAGTTATAGGTCGATGGATAGTTTCCGAGAGCACTCTCGCGTAAAGCGGCAGTCCCTGGCGAACTGCACGACAAACTGTTGCCCGCCTCGAAATCATGTTTCGAGTCAAGAGGACCTTCTGCTTGCGCTGATCGTTTCTGAACGGAATCGCCCGCTCGATTATTCCGGCTGGATACGTGCCCGATACGTGTGCGGGATTTCTATGAGAGTCGGCGCAACGAGAACCGAATCGCGAGCAAGGGAACGCGCGTCAAGGGACGAAGGGATCGTCGAAGCGACGTCCCGCTTGAGCGATCGCAAAGCGATTGGAGGAAAATGAACAATATTGAAAAATTAAACCGTTAAACGATTAAAAAACAATCGTAATAAGAACTAAAATTTGTAATATATCACAAGAAAAATATAAATCAAATTGTAATTAAATATTACACGTCTGTTTCTTTCTCAGACAATGAACTATATGTTTACATTTTAGTTTTCATTAGTAATTAACTTTTTCTATTTAAAAAATTATAAAATTGTAACGTTTTTAAAAATTAAGATTAATCATCCTTTTCCAATTCGCAATAATTCAAATACCAAAAATATCAAACACAAATTTTATTATATAAAATAAAATTGTAGATGTAGGTTTAGATGCGCTAAACTTCCAATATTACCGCGACAGATTTCATATCAGCTATCGCGAAGCAGAAAAGGAAATATCCTGATTTTACAACGTCGATTTCCACTTTCTCGGAGTTTTCATCAACGCCTCATGAGTTTTACAAAGAACAGGTACTTAAAAATCCTTTTCTCTTTCTCACGGTAGTGGAAACTAAATCTCTAGTACCCACTTCCTAAACGGAAATGTCTCGGACCAGAGAAACGTTTACGTGCTTTCTTTAAGTTTCAACGGAATTTACTAAAAAGTACTCTTATCTGGTGTTCTCGTGTTTCTCTTTTATCAAGAAAAGATTTTAATCTAACCTAACTTAACACTCACAAAAGATTATAAAAATAAGAAATTTCAGTTTTTAATAGGAGAAGAATTCAAATCTTGTAGCTTAAATTTTAATTTAAAAAAATACGAAATTTCAAACGCCAAATTTAACATCCTCACAATGTAATAGAAAGCGATCGATCCTTTTACAAGATAAACTCGTCACCCTTCGGAGCAATCGGTGGCCTCATTGGGATGTCGCTTTGTTGGCACTGACCGCACCCATCCTAGGCAAGACACTAGTAAAACATCGTGGATCCGCCCTCATTTCAATCAGCTTTAACATAGTCTGACAAACATCGGCAGACAAACACCGAACAGTTTACCCACCCGATAGTTATCTCATAGACGAATACTCGTTCAGCGTATTAAATTCTATTAAATAATAATTTTTGTGTTAAACATCATTCACATAGATAAACATCAGACAAGTATGTGAAAAACACACTGTGTTTATTATGTATGCAATACATTTTTTAATTAAATCCTTAATGAATATTTTAAAAAAATTTATTAGTGGTACATCACCATACGAGCAAAAACGTTAAACCTGCGAGCACAAATGCGAGTATTTACGTCCTACCAGATAACTCTTAAACGGGATGATGAAATTTTACGATCTAAATAAACTCGTACGCAACATCGGTCGCACGCTTTTCTCTCGGCTCTCTGTCGCGACGCATCCATCTCCATAAACGACGTTGAAGTGCTCTCGAAGACGCACATCGTGAATATATGGCCGGAGAATTCCTCGGCACGACCCACGATGCGTCATTTCCCATAATGGTTTAAAAGCCCTCGCACGGGCGTGGTGGTTGAGGATAGGGAAGGCGCGTGGGGTGGTAGCAGCACACCGAGCTCGGCTCGGTGGTGTTGGCGAACGAGGGAGGCTTTAGTTCGAGGATAAGTGCCGTATTGGCATTTGACTGCCGGCACCGGAGGCACGTCTGGGAAATGTGCAGCGCGGCTCTCGAGGAATGGGAAATGGGTTGGGCCCGAGATGCTGATGGTATGAGACGCCCGCGAATAGATGGTTGTCTGAGTCCATCGACCATCGAAGGAGGGCGGTAGCGGTGGCGGCGTTGGGGAAAATCTTCGAGTGTCTCCGCCGTGAGAGGCCCAGACGTTCGATTCCGTCCAACCGAATTCCCTTTCGCCTGATTTTTCGTTGTAGCGGAAATATAGACACCTGCAGCTTCCGGCGATCTCTGGTACGAGCACGTTTGAGAATCGAAGGCTCGTATTTTCTATTGTCTACATGAAAAAGTCATGTTTGTATAAAATAGAGAAAGAAGGGAAGAGAGAGAGATTTAGATCTAATAAACTGCTTATATTGCAATAAAGTAATACATGGGAAAAAATGTTCTGTACTAGAAAATTATTTCTGAAATATTATACCGAATACTTTGACCAAACCGCCTTAAAATTAAATCGCTAGCTGTTTTACTCCAAATATAGTATGAGATTTAAATATCCATCCTTAACTCGATTCAATTTTGCAAAAATCAAAGTTAAAAGATTCTAAAACGAAAAAATCCTCCGTGTAATATAAATTATTAAATATAAATTAAACGTTAAATTGATTAAACAGAGTGCATTTTAGATAAAGAATTAAAATTAATAAGAGAGAAGAATTGAATTTTCAGCAATCGTTATTAAGGTTACTTAAAGATATTTTTGTTAAATCATTCATTATTCATTTATAAATTCAAAACTTTTAGAAATAACAGCGGCGAAGAGCATTGTACATTATGCAAATATATTGATATTGCATACGTGTATATGATAGAAATTCACAGATTGGCCGAATAATATGCATTGGATGCAATATCATAAATAATATAAAAAACAATTTTGCACGGTCCAATTCGTTTTTATACAGAGTGCTGCGATATGCGCATAATTTCCGGTCATGTTTACATATATATCCGGGAACGCATTATGAATTTACAGTTGAACCGCTGGCCAATCGTGTCACGATCGCACACTTAAAATTCGCAATTAAATACGCTTACAAATTTTTTCGGCTTGACAACAGCGACGACGATATTCGACGAGCGTGCATGCGTCCGCGCGCCATCAACCGTAAAAATGGCACATGGAAATATTGCGCAAACAGAGAGCCCGTGTAAATATCGTAGTTTAGGGGAGCGTGTTTAAACCAACAGCGAATGCGACGCGTTCCGAATTCGCTCGAACGGTATATATACAGCGCGCGTCGAATCGAACGCGACGAATTTCAAAAGCGCGCACGCGGCTCTACTTGAAATACGCGAAATTCAATTTCCGCGCAAACTCGCCACCTCGAGCAACGCAGAAAGCTAAAAACGTATGGTACCTCTTGACGCCAGTCGCGTCTCTTGATTGGAAGCTAACGAAGAAACATTCTGATTCGCGTACAAACACGAAGGAACGGTTGTTTGCGAACCAAAAAGAAAAAAAAAGGGGACAAGAAAGAAGCAAGCTCGCCCCGACAATTTTATTTCGCTCCTCGGGATGCGGGCGCCGAACAAAGTCCACGCTGGAACATCGACAAGCGTTATTGTCGTCGAGCTTGCTTGCAGCACCACCGTCCGCTACACTTTCGCCCGTCATCGGCCGACGACGGCGTTAATTATGATCAAACGTGTTCGCCGATCGATAGTCGCATTCGCGGGCTCTCTCCAGATGCGTCCACGTGCTCGCTCGCCTAATTAGAGGATAACGACCCTATTCTCTCCGAACCGACGGTCGTTCCTCGTAATGCGAACTGACCGAAATGATGCGCGCGTCCCGATGCATCTCATTCTTTGCTCTCCCCCCTCTTCCCTCCCCAATCGGATGCGCATTCCGTCTGCTCGTTAGTTCCGGCTAATTTGAATGCGCCGGCCCCGGTTCGCTTCTCTCTGCGCCGAGAGAGGAGCCTCGCTCCTGGCGGCATATCCTGTACATTCGTTCCCGCTATCGCCCATAAGCCGCACGAAATATAAACGAATGCTGTAATAACGTCTGATGGACACCGTTTTGGAGAGACAGATGTGTTGAGGTACGTGAAATCGATTGCATAAAATTTTCAGTGACGGCAATCGTTGATTCGACGGTTATAGAGCGCCGAGCGATCCTCACGACGTATGTAAAAGATTAATCGGGTTAACTCGAGTGGAATGACCATATGTTTGAGTTGCCGTGAATAATGAAAGTGCTCGATAAATGGAATGCTGGATATCTCTCTTATAATAACAATATCATATTTACCGATGTAATACTGACAAAAATGGTTTTGCTGAAATTTCTGAAAATTGAACTAAACTAGATGCAGATCTGAAAATAACTTTTTGGGGGATTCCCAAAACGATTATGTAGAAAGCTCTCGTATGAACTCAAGCATAATGAACAATCCTGCAAAAAAAATTGATATTCTAGCAATCGGGTTGAGCTTGAGAAACTTTTTAAAAATTTGCTCTCAAAATTATGATAATAATAAAGAGATTACGTGAACTTTGAAGAATTTTGCTGAAACTGAGTAACATTTAATCAAATTTTACAAAAAATATAGTAAAATTGGAAATCCATGATTGACATAATGAGAATAAATTAAAAAAAAAAATTGTGTGCAGCTTTTTTAGATTCTTGCCGTGTATATAAGAATAAATCTCGTCGCACTGAGACTCAAGTAGGAATATAAAAGCGGAATGACGTACAAGCGAATTGTTATTTCTGCAAGGAAAAGAAATGGACTCGACGTCTGTTTCCAGTGTTTGTTTCCTGCATACAAACCAATATTAAGAGCGATCGAATGTCACCGTATTTATCAAGAGAATGCTATCTCCGCTGGATTTATTACCATCCTGCTATTTGAGCGTTCGCCGTAAGCTGTATCGTGATTGACGGTACAACGTCCGCAAGTGCATTATGGTAGCGCGTTACCAGATCTGGCGGACGCCCAAGTTGTAACAAACGGAAAGCGCCGGGCCTGAGAGAGGGAAACAATGAGAATCGCTACCTGCGAGTTCGATTGATACTAAAGTTTACGCCGCTGGTAACCGGAGAGCGAAAAGGCATAGCGGAAGGTACGCGCGCTGAACGCGAGCGCGCCGGTAAAGACAAATAGAAGGCGGAAAGTCGGTGGAGTAGTCGCGGTTGTGCAGATGTAGGTGGGAATACCCCGCGGGAATACGACGGCGGGATGCGGCGGCGGCGGCCGCAGAAAACGATAGACGCGACATCGACGGCAAATAAAGAGCGAAGAAGGAGGGAGGGAAACAGGGAGGGTGTGCGGGCGTGAAATAGAACTCCCGATATAAAACCGGCCGAAAAGCGAGACGGAAGAGGAAAGTCGACGGCAAGCTTCTCCGCAGTTGCGGTGACAACGCGCGGTTTCATTTCGTTTCCGATGGCGCCGCTTATCACGAATGTTTATCTTACGCCGCATTGTTGTTTCGCGCTTTTCTCTCCACCCCCGCCCTCCCACTGCTATTCCCGCCTCGCGCCCGCTTTCGCCGCGGAGAAGAAAGGACCTGGGGATAATTGAACGGAACGCGTCGTCGTCGCCGTCCGGATTCCCGTTTAACGCGCGCCTTTCCAACGCTTCCCTGCGAAGTTATAGGAGCGAGATGTCGTCGAGGGCCATTATATGCGCGAGAGGGCACGCTCTCTCTCTCTCTCTCTCTCTCTCTCTCTCTCTCTCTCTCTCTCTCTCTCTCTCTCTCTGTGTCCGACCAAGCGCCGCCTTTCCGTTTCGCCGCTGTGGTTGTCCGCACCTCCATTGTTTCTCTCGCGGGAGAGCTAATTAAAAGATGCGCCGCCGTAAGGTGCGGGTCGGCGGTGTATTATTAATGCGTGCTCGGTCGTCCGCCTGGGGTCAGGGCATCGTTGCCGTTTAACCATTTAACCGCGGGCGACGTGACACGACGACGTAATTGGAGGGATTATTTTTGGCGTTCGCAAGAATATAGGCGACGGCAAGTATTCGCCCGGGTTTACGCATATATTTTTTAATAGACACCGTGCTAATTCTGCACTGACAAAAAATGTGCTATAATTGCGACTATAATTGTATAGTATTATAAAATAATTATAATCATGAATTTTTATAATAATTATTATTACTATAATCTTGGTAATAATATATCATATGTTTATAGTGATTGTTTTACAGTATAACTTACGATATTAAAATTTACATTTTGGTTATGGCAATCATATCATAAGTTGCACATACCAATATTGTGATTAAAAGAACTTTAATATAGTTTAAATGAATTACAATTTATATTATTGAATAACTGCAAAAAATATGATTGGATCCAAAATGGCCAATGAATTATAATAATATTATGGTTTTGGCAACTATTTTTTTCTCTCTCAATGTGTAGTTTTGAATATACTGAGAAAAAATATAGTTTATTTAAGAGAGTGAATTTTTCAGCTTGGTTCAATTTCTTCATTTGGAACATTTATCTATTTAACTTAAATATGTAAGATACTTAAACTTCAATTCAAATATTAGTCTATTCAGCTGAAATACATAAATATTTAAACTGAAGAAATTTAATCAATTTAATTAAAAAATTTTGTCAAATTAACAACTTTTTTCCTTAGTGCAATAAATTGATGTTGATATTCAGCATCTTCTTAAATTATTCGCTTTCGTTAAATATGATACACGTATAATATAATCGTTACTTCTCGTGACTCCGAAGATCACGATAATAAAGTACATTATCTCCGCTATACAAAAGCTGAAATAATTATATATAAAACACATATAAATGATATTATAGAACAATTCGATCGAACTGATAGACGGAAAATGTGATTCCTGCCAGATATGACAGAAAAGATGATAGCGGTGATGGCAAGCGATGTCATTTAGAACATTTTCGAAGGCAAGTCACGCGCAGGTTGCGCTCGTCCTGCGAGCAATATCGTATATCTCGCCTGTCGGTCAGCTAGAGTGATATTTATGTCGAGTCGCGTGGGATAAATACGAAAAGGATATCGAAAAATTATAGTTATATCCGAACAATTTTCAATGCCGATTTTATTCAGAAGACAAATATGTTGTTACCAATTTATATATAAAAAAAAATAACGGTTATATTACTTTTGCTAAAATTACACCCAAATTTAAATTTCGATCTTTGATAAATGACCTGATAATGTACGGAATCGTGTAAATTTGTTGAAATTAATGAATTGCGGTGTCAGCTATTTGTGTGACGTGTTCGATAGGATGGCAGCAACGAAAACCTCGATTTATCATCGAGGAACAAAAGGCCGACGCTAGACATTACCGAAGAAAACGGTAGACTGTTAAGGGGTCTCTCTCTGATTAATACGAGGATTAACTTAAATCACCTAATCTGTTCGGTAATTAATAGCACAGTAGACAGGCGTCAAACTTAATACCGAAAGGTTTGCAAAATATGAGAGAAAAAGCGCGATATCGTCACTATATTAATCATTTTTTAACTACCGTGCTTCAGCACGTGAAATACGATATCTTTAACGTATATTTTTATCACGCGCGAATATCGTGTAACGCTATTCCAAATTATCGCAATTCACTTGATTGCGTTTTGTGCAAAAAAATATCAGATATTTCACAATTTTTAATAAAGTTTTGTTATTTTAAATCGTGATAGAACGTTGAATTACGAAATTGTTTCGAAGATATTCAATATATTGAAGCAGGAAAAAGTATGCTGACTGAAAGAAAAAGTTATATTTCATTTGAAACCAGATGTCACTGTTAAACCTCGCGGGAGCCGCTTCGGCATTAATTAATCACCCCACGGACGAAACTGACTTGAAGAATGGACGCAACTCGTGCCCCAAGTTTCTCGATCGTAGCATATATTCCTAGAAATTCCGGAGCTTCTCCATTTTCCGATATAATTCTCCCGGCGGCGGCGGTCGCTGCTGCCGCTGAATGGAACCGCGCGCGAATTTGCATTAGCCGCGGCAATGCTTAATTAACGTGCCTTCGGCTCGTTAAGCGTTCGGTTAGCAGCAACGCGCAATATTCCCACGTTACGGGAGAAGGACGTTCGATGAATTCGCTTAATATACGGGTGCGCCCGGAGTAATTAAATGACGTATCGCAAATCCAGATGGTGCGTCAAAGGCGCGTTGCAATTACGCGAGCCGCGCGCGTTACGAGCTTATCGCGGGAGCAGTACGTTCGCACGTGCGTGCAAACAGCAGCGGTCTGTCCCTATAGACATCCCTTTCTCGCGCTCTCGCAACGGGAGTTTAAATCAAGGCAAATGCGATCGAACTGTCGTATTTAAAAGTTAATTAGCCCGGCTTCCGCGGCCCCGCACATTTTTGCGCCGCGCTCGCCCGCGTTAATTGCGCGGCACTTGGAGTCGTAATTTGAAATTAATCGACAACATAATTAGATACAAGAATATCGCAGATTTTCCACGTTACTTCTCAATTTGCTTTGTCCAGTTTCTTTATTTCCCTGTGTTTTTTTTTAGAAAACCAAAGCGGTCTTGAAAATAAAATTTAATAAACTCTTAATAGGCTTTTGTTAATGAAGTCATTTATTGTTTTACGAAATTTTTCGTGACTATATTAATGTGTAGGTATACTTAATATTGCGTAACTCAATTTTAAATTTAATGATCATACTATATACGTGTCTCAGAAGCATTGTTTGTGTACCATACAACAGAATTGACAAAACGGATAAAAGAGTTGATATATTGCACATTTGCTACAACAACATATCACAACATTTCACAAATTGGCTTTAAAAAAAAAAGGAATGGATTTTTGAAGTTCTGATTACTGTGGTAGAACAATATGATCGAGCTTTTAAAATTGAAATGAAAATGAGAGAAGAGAATTTTGCATCAAGAGTGTCGTAAATCAAAAAGGATTATTTTTAAGGGTTATAAGTAAGAATTCAGTACACACACAGAATGAAGGACTAATGATACTTTTATTCCTCTATTGCATCAAATATTACGCCAAAATTGCATTTAAAATGATTAAAAATGATATTTTCATAATTTTAATAATTCAAAAAGTTTCAATGCTATTCAAAATATTTAAGCTTATTTTTTAAATGTTGTTTTTTAAATTACATTGGTGTTGTAGCAAATAAATTATATTATTAGTCAGAGACCGGTAATTTAAAAAATGCTGGATAAATAACTTATTACAATTTTTTTCTATAATAATAAAATTTGATTAACTTTAACAGTTCTTAAATTCTCACACATTTCTAATAAATACATATGAGCATAAGAGAAAAGAAAAACAAAAATGTTTTTATTAAGGCATTTTCGTTTTCCTTTTCTCTCATGCATAAGGGCGTTTTCTGCCCCTTGATAAAGTTTCACTAAACATTTAATTTGTATTAAGTCATTAAGCCGCCTACCGTTTAATATATTACAAATCGCTTAAGATACTGACCTCTGACAAACGCCATTGCTCGTAAAATACATCCAAGCTACTCACCTGAAACAAGAAGAAAATGAATTATTATTCACTATTCGATTTTTATTCTAACATTAATATTTTATATATCTTTATTAAATGCAATATAATTTCATAGCATTTTTTTGATTATTAATTCTCGATTAATCAACATTTTATAGCAAATAATAACATATCAAATTGCAATTTAAATACTAAACCGTTAATTATAGTAAGACATTATTACATTTTACAAAATATTTATATTAAGAAACACTATTAGATAGTGTATAATCTATAATAATTTTTTAATATGTTATTTTATATGTCTCCATGAAAATTTATTTCTCACGCGATACAATAAAGTAGATACATATGAAAGCTAAAATGAAAAAAGCTGAATTTCCAGTTCAGAAACCCGCACAGTTGTCAGATTGTAAATGAAAAAGAAATGCGTAAACTAAAAGCGGAATCAAACGAGTTTCACGAGAATGTCGCCATACTAAAGGACTTATCCCACAAATTTCCATGGGGTCTCAAGTGCAAATTTACATGTTAATGAAAAGAACGTGTTAATGCGTGTTGCAAACGAACAAATCAGTGAACTTGATCAATATTCTCGCAGATAGTTCAAAACTTTTAACCTATGAAACTTTTACCGAGCTCAAAAATAGAATTTATACGCAAAAGTATTTCGAGTGCAAGTTACCTAGCAAACTAACAAGATGTTTGTTCCAGTTTCCGATAGACATCTCTATATTAGAAATATTGACACATCGCTAATTATGAAAATAACGGATATTTTTTTAAATCCAGGCTATAGATCAATCAAACTGACGGAGAGACTTATCGATCCAACGACATATGACTTACGGAACATCCTACGTAATTTCCTTTGCAATTTAAACTAAGTAACAAGATCCTGAAAGAGAGTAAACTTCATTACGGAGTATACGTATTTCAGAAAGCCATTTTCTGCATGGTTGCGTTTACACTGCATCCATTTCGCATTCGCAATTTAAAAGGCTTGCGATTCGTTAATGCAAAATACTTGTCTGCTATTTTAGCAAAAATTGCTTTTATAAACTTTTAAAAGTAATTTCTTTTGTGATACTATCCCTTAGCAAAATATAACAAAAAAAAAAAACAAGTCTTCCGTAAATCACAAAATCGCAATACCAAGTTAAAAATTTCAAATCATTATCTTGATATTTTAACACAAACTTGAATACCAATAATGCACACATGATTCTTTTTACGCAAAAATCTTAACTTGTGCACAAAATATAAAATAACATCAATTCGTATTAAATAATTATATAACGCATGCATACATTTCCAAATAAAAAATTGAAGATTGAAAGACCTAGCTGCATGTTTTGAAAAATATCGTAAATCAAGTGACACAAAACTCGATGAAATAACACACGCACAAGAAACAACGGAGAAGCGACCGCGGATGAGAGAAAAATGATATATTTCAGCTCGTATGCGAAGCGAAAGATGTAAAAGTGAGACGGCAGACGTAAGATGTAACGGCGGAGGATGCAACGAAGGGAAAGCGCTAGGCCGGCTCGAATGAACGAGATAAAGTTGCACGATTTTTCCTCGCGTGTCGCGTGTGACTGCGAATATAAACATGCTTTCCCCGAGCGAGTTTTCCTCCTGGCTGTGGCCTAAGGAGTGTGCCCATAGAAAATCTGCGACAATTCAGGCGCCACGGTGCACGACCGAGAGAAACGCGGAGGAGGTCTTTGACGGGGTACGGGGGAGCCGCGAGAGGTGGTTCGGGTGATAAGAAATAAGAGCGGGCGGGGATGGAAGTCGCGCACACCGTGGGGAAGGGAGGCAAGGAGGAACGGTGAGGAGAAAAGGATCCAGGCGATGCTGCACACTCGGGGTTCAATTCCGCGTGAAAACGCTTTCGAGACTTCAGATATATAGGTGGCGGGCGGAGGTTGGAAAATTTTAAGGAAACACTGACGGGCTGCCTTCCTTTATTGAGACCAGCTCGTATCGACCCAGTGTTTATTTCCGTCAATTCGCGCTTATAAATGCTATTAGCGGATGCAATTAGCTTTTTATTGATTCGATGTCGTAGTTGACATCGAAGTCATTTGATGATTTAACCTCGCTTTTTCCCCGTACAGATATCACCATGCTTTCTAACAAATTTTGTGAAAAATAGATAAATACTAATTCCTAGTGTCATCAACTATGTTACAAAATTAACAAATTTTTAATTTTAACCTATTATTACATGTAGAAAATATAAATTTTTTGTTTTGTCCTTTTTTTAAATAAATTATTTAAAAAATCACACAAGAAATATCAGCATTAACAATAATATCCTACTAAGATTAAGAACAAATAAAGTTCTTTAATCAATTGTTTTTTATATATGTCTATTAAAAATATGTATCTATCTATAATATTCGTTGTCTTTATGTATCTATCTATTAAAAAGAAATAAAATTGCTCTCGTAGACACTTCTCAAAAGTTTCAAGGAAGGATTTTATAATTTTTCATCCTTCTGTCTATCACTATTCACATTATGAAATTCGTTGTCGATAATCCTATAAATTTGCTGAAGTGTGTATCGTGTTTACCCGACGAAGGATCCCTCCGTAGGAGTTTCAAGACGAAGATACTGACAGAGTATCGAAGGACGTTTCTAGCAAGTGAGAACGTTGCAGTTGACGTGAAATCTTTACACGAGATTAGCTTCGTCCTCATAAAGCTTCGTCCTTTATTTCTAACAAAAAAAAAAAACAATAGTTCGTAATTGTCTCAACTTTAGCAATATAACAAAATCGATTAATGTCACGTTTACAAAAGAATCGATATTTTAAACACACGATAAGAAAACAACTCTTATAACTCCAATCATTAGATCTTTTAATAATTATTTAAATTTAATGTTTTGTGTCCAATTATCAATATTTATCTCAGGCACAATAAAACAATTAATAAAGAGAAAAAGAATATGAAATCTTTGGACTTTAATCTTGAATTGAATCTATGAACATTAAGCTCAACTCGAAGATAATCAAATAAAAAAATGTTCATCGTTAATGAGGAAACGAGACACACGCTAATTAGCTGTATATATAATGATTCATAACGCTGAAGTTTTTTACAAAAGCGAAAAGCCATTCGCAACTAATCATTAGAGCTAGTAATTAAAATAACTTCATAAAATCAAAATGGCATGATTATCGCAATCGAATAAAGCAAAATACGCAATAAAATAAAAAAATAATAGTTAACATCACAGACATATACTTTTTTCCATACATTCAATTGCAAAGATACGATTATTAACGGTATAAAATCTTATCGAAAAGAAAAGATCGCTTAGCCGGAAATTATTCCGTCGGTAGCGCGCAACGAGGTATAGGTCATGAAAGGAGAAAGTGCCAGGTAATACACGTGGGTGGTGAAGGGAGGAAATTTGAGAAGGGGAATATTTTTACGATGGCAATAAATCTGACCTCGGTGCAAGGTATACAGGTAGGTAAATTCGATTTACGGCCGGCAATAAATAATACCACAGAGACATGTTTCAATTACTCGATGTATCCCCCCCCCCTCTCTTCCCAAGGATAACTGACTACTTCATCGTCGATCACTACTGGATGACCAATTGGCTCTCGTTTACAGTAGTTACATCTGCGGCGTGATTTACCGCGCGATTGCTAAGGCGTACCGAGTTCTCATCATCACCACCACCACCATCACCACCACAATCAATATCGCTATTACCATCGCACATTTTAACGTCTCCATTTAGAAGCAAATCTCATTTTAACTTCATACAATCTTTGCTAAAATAAAATCGCAATTGGACATAGCTTGTAGAAGATTACTGATGTGACAGTTTTGTCTGTTTGAAAATTCTATGGCATAGAAACACATTTATTAATCGTTCTCTTTTTATTCTTGCTTTTCAAGAATTTGTTTTTAGTAAATTTTACAGGAAAAATCAATAAATGTGTGAACTATGAATTTTTGATTCTTTAATTGTCTAGTAAATCATATTTTTCTTAGTATTAATATAGTGCAATGTTTAATTTCCGAGAAATAATAAAGTGTCGCTTTAAAAGACCAATGTGTCAATATTGACAATATTCCTCTACCAAATTAGTTACTTGTTGTCAATTTCATCACAGATTATGTTAGACATTATCTAATGAGTCATTTATTTTAAAATATAACTTATTAAAATTATTTGAACACCAAAAAATATTGTATTCTAAGAACCAAGAGGTTATTCTAAAAATAAAAGGACAAGTCTAAATTTGAGAATAGCTACTTAATCTTATTATGATTTTAACCTTAACTTTAGAATTTTCCTTTTATTTTTAGAGTATCTCCTTGGTTCCTAGAAGACAATTTTTTTCAGTGAAATATTCAATTGTAAGAAATATATATTGTGATTGAATAAGAGAGGCTAAAACATTAATACAAGTACTTTTACGCGTGACATAAAATCGTTTCCTCCATGCCATTTACGATGCGTTTACGACCTATTTATTGCAATACTATTGCCGTTGTACATTTATTCCTACAATGTTAATTCAATGTTCACGATAATTAACATGGTTCGTTATCAGGCTTGACAGCTTAATTTAGTGTAAAAAAGTTTTCTCGTTATTATAATGTCTGTTGATTCTCTCTAAGATTATATTTATTTGCGAAAGCACAGAAAACAATTTATTTATAGCTACTGTTACGTATAATCGTAATCGTGTAAAAGTAGACGCACCAGAGAGGAATAATGCGCTGAAAAATTAATGCTGTTGCAAAAACGCTTTATATGAAAATTAGTAATGAGAAGCTGCGAAACAAACAAGTTAAATTCCATTAAATAAGTGAAAAATAAAAAATTTTAGAGTAAAGTTGTTTTTAATTCAAACATACTCATATGTGCGACTCCTTTTGCTTTAATCGAATTAGAATATTATGGCAAATTACTCACAAAAAGTTACTAAAAGTTACAAAATAGCATAATTATGTATATCATAAATATTTCAGTATCGCACTGCTTTTAGTTACGTATTTCGCGAAAACGTATGCTTGAGTTTTACATTTAAGTAGCCTTCAGAAACCCTCTTCGCTTAATCAAATCGTAATATCGCATTAGCATGAGGCATGGCAGCAAATTCAATGGCAATTCGAAGCGGATTTATAGCATAAGCGCGACGTTTCAACTGGCAAGCTTTAATCTATTGATGATGGGATTATCGACATTTTACGTTGGTACTTAGCAGGGCTGTCTGTTGGATTTACAGGGATGGATATTACAGAGTAATTACTCTGATGCTGCAATAAAGCAAGGTGTAACGACATTTTCAAACTCACAGCTATACGATAAAAATAAAATTTAAATACAATTTTCTTTCAAACCTGCATTTATGAAAAAAAAACAATGATCAATATACCAACAAAATATTCGAATTCGACTTCAATCTAATAAAGAATTTATTAAATATAAATTCTAATTTTAATGTACAACTTAGCAATTTTATTTTGAACTTTATTCATTGTGTATCTATTTTAAATTAAATTGATTTTAAAAATAAAACAACCAATTTTAAATATACTTTTGTTTTTGTCATATAATGGGCTTGAAGAAGTTATTGAATTCAATACTCAAATAATTTTACCATTAAATCATTTCCCTTGAGAAATTAAATTTTTATATATTTCATATTTGTTTCATTGGCTCTTATGTTTTTTGATGAACAAATTTTTAAAACAGCATTCTGTTTACTTTCAAATAGTACTTTGTTCATTCCTATGCGTGTATAAAATATCTTTTGGGGGACTATATAATGTTGTTGCTATGTATTATATTAAATAAAAATTCAGTTTGTAACAACGGTATTTTTTCTTCAGCAATTCTTTGACAAATATATGAAAGTGAAGCACTCCAGAATTTGCTTTCGTATTTGTATTACAATACAAAAAATATGTATTTGTTATTGCATAATAAAAAAAAAATTGGCTCGCATCTCAGCCTTTTATCTTCTTTCTTCTGCAAACCTTTCTTTAGCAACATCATTACCAAGTAAATAGAAATATTATTGCATCCTATGTTTTGTAGTTGAATTTTCTTTATGCTATACTTTCATTTTATGAATGATTCTTATGGTAACGCATGGTAACGTACATGCATACAAAATAAATCGATATTTCTATGATCTATTTATAAACATATTCGTTAAAATTATATATTTATTATAATTCATCGGATACATAAAGTAAAAAAAAGTCATTATTATTACAAAAACACTGTTCACCATATATCCCATATAAAATGATAAAAAATATTTAATAATTATCACAACTTCATGACAAAATAAAAAAAACTGTAATTTAAGTATTCTTTTTAATATTGGTGGAAACATTATATTAAACGTGCTTTTCATTTGACAATTGCTGTCAATACAGCAAATCAGATCGGGGGGCAAATTTTATGCATACGTATGTTAATTTACTTTACGTACAATTAAACTTGAGACTCCAAAGGTGCGGGAATAATTAAGTCAATAAATTACATAACGCCATCCACCGCGTATTCCAACTTGGTGTACTGTCGGATATTACATTCGCAAAGCTCCCCGGAGCTTTGCAATCACTGCCGGCATAGGTAGGTACATACATTCCGAACATTCGCGATCGTATCATATTATGCACACGCGGAAAATGGATAGTACCGAACGCAAATTAGGCGCTCTCACTAAAACATAACGCGAATGCGTCGGAACAATCGTGCGATAAGTTTGATGTGTACTCAGATACATCAAAGAGATATAATGATCGGAATGCATATAAAGTAAGATAAAATAAAATGCATTTAAATGTGTACAACTAAAGAAATCTAGTATTAAACTATGACAAAAAATTATTTTTTTTTATATTTCGATATCTAGAACAATCAGTGTTTCAATATAAAAGAAATATTGCATATCAAATATAAAATGCTTCTATTTCAATCTTCTAGCGGCAAAAGACATTGTTTATCTTACTTTGATAGATTGTTATATCAGAATAAAAAATTTTAATTAAAAAATGTTGATTTTATTATATTAATCAACGGACTAAACTAATCTGACAAGTATATGGCAATATTATTTTAACGAAATTTATTCGCAATTCAAATAGCTTTAAACTTAGTAATTAAGGATATTAGAAATTACAAATGGGTAACTATATGTTATCTCTATGGATGCTTTCTCAAGAAGTTAAACAAAACAATAGCAGCGATAACGAAACTCAAGACAGTTGTGCAAATGGAAAGATATACACATATATGCGTTCAGTGGTACAGTTCGTTGCAGCGCAAACGAGTTTCACCTTGTATGCACTCGCAACGATGCAACCAACCAAAGGACACTATGGAGGAATGAATAGGCACTTGCATTAAGTAAACAAGTTACAATTTGCATATATTCATGGTGCGAAGCGCAATGTGGTTCCAGCTGTACTCTTACTTTAGAGAACTTTAATTTCAACGAATTCTGCTTCCGTTACAACGTTTTCGAAATATTTCAATATCTTCCTCGTACTTTATTCCAAGCTTCTCTAAGATCTGCTAAATTCATAGAAATATCTTCGAATATGATGCTAACCAAACACAAGTGAATTTCAGGATAAAAAATGCAAATATATCTAAATTTAAACAATTTTTCTTAATACATTTATCCTCCCAAAATTTTTAAAAATTATTAATTATAAATTTTTTCGAGAAATTGTGTACAAAAAACACTTGCAAACCAAAGAATGCAAACAGCAACGCAGTTATATTATTATACTATATTTGATATTTTCAAATAACAACAATTCAAAATCTTTATATAATTCAAAATGTATACAAATTATTCTATATAATTATAAATCTATTCTCTATAATTATAAATAAATCTAATACATTTAAAGTTCTATAAAATAAATATAAACTTTTGCAAATAATTATTAAATATATATATAATTTAATTTTTAGACATATTTCTTAAATAATTTATTTTATATCTGTCTCAAATATAGATTAGAATTAAATCATAGTATATTTGAAATATTTTACCTACTTTCTCAAATGTAATTAATTTTTGATGGATAGAGTAACGTCAAAATGTCAAATACCTGTTTATTATTTTATTACGAATGAGAAACGCGCTTGAAACGGATTCTCAGAATTAAGTTAAAGTTTAAAACAGTGTATCATGTATTTTGTAATTATTTTAATATCTAATATCTCTTTCCGGCACACAACCAACCTAAATTACTCTTACTACATCTTATTTTAAAAGAATAAATAATGATATAAACAATATGTCACAGTACTTATATTTTTAAAACATTAAAATGTAAAAATATTAAATAATATTACCATAAATAATGATACTACATGAATATTATACATAAATATATTTATCGGTATTAACATGTCGATTGTATCATTATCATTTTTTTCAAATAAGATGCTTTAATAAGACTAATTTATGTTTACCTTCTTTAAAAAAAGAATTATTTTTATTCTATCAGAAATTCATATGTAATTTTTATGTATTTATAATTTAATATCAAGAAAAATTTATTTTTATAATTAATTCAATTTAGTTCGATTCGATTTCAATTCAATTAAATAAATAAAATTTGTACAATAACACACAATCTAATCGTAAAAAATATTATTTTTTGCAACCATTTATTTTACTTAACCTTAATATTAATATCTTAAGAGTATAATATATTATATTAAGCAATAAATTTTACGTTTATAGTAAAAGTGAAACAAAACAAAGGTTAAAGAGTATCAAAATAAATTACTCTTGCCAAATTATGTGTCGAAATTTCGCGACTCTGTACGCTAAACAACCCATACTTGGAAAATCATAAACGTTAATTCTCAAACATGGAATGCTTGCGCCAGGACTTCGAATGAAAGTTCGAGACTGAGTAAGTTAAATTATTTCAAGCACGTCTCTACGCGAAAGTACTACGATACAAAATATATTACAATTTCTTATTGTATCAGAAAATTATAGAATGAATTCAATTTCCTTAACTGCCCTAAAGCGACAATAGCACATATTCAAGTCAGTCAAAAACAAATCACGGAATATCTCTCTAAAGTAAACCAGGATATGATAATCATATTAAAAAAATACTCATAGACTCTCATTTTTCCATTAATTGCTAAATAACGTGTTCTTATGGCCACAACAATTTTTTTTATTAGAAACAATAACTCTTTATAATTTATTTAATGTATTTATGCCCATCTACTGTCAGATAATATTACCATTATTAGAAAAAAATTTTAAGCCATTTAATAATTATGAAGATTATTCAATCGTGATAACTAATGCTGCAAAAAGTTTTCATATTCAAGTAACTACTTTAAATAATTATTTTAATAGTGTAATTAAAAATTATTTTAAAATCTGTACATAGCTAAATTTTTAAATACTTTTAAAGTAAGACTGTTCTTCTGTATAAAAATGGACTATAAACACCGAACGGTTTTGCTAAATTAAAAATTTAACTAGATACAGATATAAAAATAAATTTGCATACGTGATAAGCAAAAGGCTATAAAAAATTTTGACATTCTAGCAATCAGCTTAAGTGTTCTGCATAATTATGTTGTTAGTTCAACAAAATTATTTTCAGATCTGTATCTAGCTAAATTTTTATATTTCAGTAAAACTGCTCTCTCTCTCTCTCTCTCTCTCTCTCTCTCTCTCTCTCTCTCTCTCTTCGTATAAATAATTATAAATTTAATTATAACAATACGTGTTAAAAATTGAGCTTAATATCAAGTATACGCATCTGTAATAGAATCAACAGTATAATTTTTGCTGACGCAATTATCAACATTCACAAATTTAAATTCAACCGCAGTATTTAAACTAAAAACTCGAGATAACGGGCAAAGTAACAAATGTCGGAGACATGCGAATATAATAAACCGATCCGCTTCTCGAAAGACAATAATGAATATCGCGCGGTGCAAATAGAGACGCAAATGCAAACGACGCATCGTTCTAAATCATCAAAGCGATGTATCACGCCGCGCTCGTGCGCGGACGCGCCTTTGCGCGACACTCACCCACATCGGAGAGGGTAAACGCAATTTCGTTGACACGCACAGACCGCTCACTCGCAGCCGTTGAAATTTCGACTCGCTCTTGTTCCACGAACACCTACATGAAAAATAAATTCGTCGCGCGCCACTCGCATCTCTCTTTTAGAAGCGGACGATGCATTCAAAATTTTAATATTGTAATACCGTCTCTGCGCGGATATATGTTGCGACATGCGCGATACTATACTTCGGGCCGTTCCCCGAAGATATTGTTCCCCTGACAGTATATCCAAAGATGCCTCTATATCTTCGAATGTTTTTTTATCGGGAGGTCGCAACGATAAACTTGTGGAATAAAAGAAAGAAACAAATGCGACACTAATTTACGTTCTACTTTCCTTAATTTTAATAAGATGTACGCGAGTACGCGGCAATTGTGTTTTCGAACGTCAAAAAATAAGAGTCACGGCAGGAGCCGAAAAAAGATGCAAAACAGGCCAAACTTGGAAGCCGGCGGCTAAAAAATCGAATATTCACGGCACGTCGTGGGGCTCGCAAGAGTTCCGCGAGGTTTCCTGCTAAGCGAGATTTCGCGGTGCGATCGACCAGGATCGTGCAAATGAAATACGAAAGTGACCGCGAAACGCTCGAGCATTCGATAGAGTGAGATAACAGGGAGCGAAGCGCCTCTGCGTGTGCTTGCTCCACTTTTTGCATAATTCAGAGAACGAAGATGCGGCGCAGCTAATGAACTGTTAAACGAGCCTACGCTTTAAACTTTGCCACTTCGAGTCCGCGGAAACGGAAATTAACGTGGCGTAACGGCGCTCGGTCGATCGGGTACGAAGGCTCCGAATCGAATTCAAGCGTGGAACGATACGACTGCTGGCGAGCTGAATGAAGTCACTGACATTGCTTCGTACGATACAGCTTTCCTCAGAAATTTCTGACTACGAAACGTAATGATATCCGCTGCATAGCAGCAAATTCGAAAAGTATAGCGTGCAGTTTTTTCACGTGAATAATTTAAATATATTATGATACCTTTCGAAAAGCCTCACACACACACACGCGCGCACACACACACACACACATATATATATACACATTTCCTTCGTGAATGCTATTTTAATATTAAGAAATTCATGAAATTTTAAAAAGCTTTGTGTAGGTGCGCGATACATATCTGTATTCCATCCAGTTTCCGGGAAAAAAGATCGACGCCAAAAAACTAGGAAAAAAACGCAATGTTTTGTATAAATATATTACACGTATACTAATAATAAAAAAAAAACGAGTTACGTGAAAAGTTACATGATGCTAACAGCGAAATAAAATGACAGTCTATTACACGTGACAAAAATAATCGTCATTTTTACGACGTAACCACGTGTTATTCTGTTATTACAGAGTTAATTGTTATTAGCGGTATTGTTACTAGTTGCAAGGCAGCGCACAGCCGACGCGATCATCAGGAAATCGTAAAGCTAACGCGGAAACCCAAGATTCCGAGAGAAAAATTCACATCTTCACATCTTCCGTCTAACGATTATACTCAACTGTACAGGGATATATTTTCATCTTAGACGACCGATTAAATCGACCGTGTGTAAATTTCGCCTTCCTAGACCGCGAGTTGCGAGGCAGCAACGACACCGAGAAACGGCTACGTGGCACGTGAAGCGGACATCGCCGATGCAAATTGCGTGCGAAGCCGCCCGCGATGCAACGGCTCGACTGTCCATTAAGAGGAAAGACCCCCGCAAAAACCTGCTTATTATCGCAAAACTCCAGCATACTCCGCGGCATGGAATCCGCCTTTGCGCCTGGTAAAGAAGCGATTTTGTAAACTCATTGCTACGATGTGCTTCTAAACTACCGTCCGTTAAATTGCTGCTGTCGAAAATTCTCGCAAATGTGTATACAAGTTGCTGATAAAGGCAAGAGAAAAAATATTTCTCTCCACTCGCGCGTCTTCAATACTTTTCCTCAGTATACTTCTCACAATTGATGTAAATCTTTAAAACAGAAAGTGTTTCGACCATGTAAAAATAGTACGTAAAAAAAAAATAAAAAATAAAACTTTTTGTTATAAAATAAATTGGTAAACAAACTGTGTCCCATTCTTTACTTACTTTTATCAGCAAAAATTTTTGATATATTAAGATCATGTTTCAATCTTTATACGTAAAATAACAAAAAAAACATTGTTTGCACATTTAAATCTTACATATTATAATTAAATTTTATTTCTGCAAAAAAACTATATATTTCTATTTAAAAATGTTTTTTTTTTTCCTATCCATTTTCATCAATTGTAGAGAAAAGCATACATATATTCCCATTTTTTAAAATACTTTCTACCAAGTTATATCAATTATACAGAAAATTAAAAGAGTTAAAACAGATTACATTGATTTATTCATATATTTTTTGACGTTTCAACTCCATTTAATTTATTCTTATGATTCGAAGTATCCATAAAAGATTCAAATACATCTTTCAAAAGGTTTCGATTATATTCTGATATACTGTTGTCATCATTTTTTTATATATTTGAGTTTATATCTAATTAAATATAACTTTTACAATTCTCTTATAAAAATTATGAATATATTTACAACATAAAACGCTATCTATCCATAATTCTAATAAGAACTATTCAATTTTATACATTTCTAATACCCAAATATTAATTAAAGAATTGATTAAGATTCCTATACAGGATACTGTTAAATTTAAACTTTGTCCAATTTCTAATGACAACCAAATCTTCGGAACGGAACAAACATTACGAGAGACATTTTCCGTCTACAAAATGCTTTTAAAATGTCGAATTTTCGATTGTCTCCGGTGCTGTCACTTCCGTAAGACACTTCAACGCCATCACATCCGGAAAGTATCTCTGGTCTCTGCGGTATCAGTTGCACGACAATTTAACCACAGACGTAACTCTCGTGGGAGAATGTACGACGATGGTGCAATTCATTTTAAGGGATTAATTTTCGCGCGAGAACGCCATTCAGGGACACGACATTTCCACTTTGATTGCGTCGGCACGTCTGATTTCTTTCGCCACGGGAACACGACGGGGGCAATTCGTGGTCCGCATAACAAGGCTATATTAAATTTGCGACCTGCCTGCTCCCACGTGGCAGATTCTGAGTGGAATATCGTTTCGACATCGTCTCATCCCCCCCGCCATCCCTGCAGCCTTTCGTGTCGCTGTCTCATCTTTTCGTCGTACAGACGCGACCGGGAAATTACCGGGAAACAGAGAACCCTCGATGTTGTTACAGTTTGACGAGAGGCGAGCATTACGAGCGAACAACAGTTTCCGATTTCAATGTTATTCATCTTTCTTCACGAAGCTGCAAAGAGCAATTCAACCAGACCGGCAATATTACGTTGCATGATCATCGTCAGCAAAAGCTCTTCAATTTAAAATGTTTGAACGAAGAAAAATTGTTGCCCTTATTTGCAAAGAGTCGAGATACTACCAACTCCAAATCATTGCATTTTAATAAGACGGAACGATTCAAGAAATCCGCGTTGGAAATGCCAGGTTTCCCCGAGATTTTTAAAATAAGAAATGATTTTCTAGCAGAGTCGCGAGAAACCGACGACATACGTTCGTCGACAGGTCGACGTCGATAAGTCGGTACCATTTTGTAGATGGATCCATGGAGAGACGACAATTGGAGGAAAGTCTTCGGGAAAGGTTAGAGAAAGAGAGACGAATGCATGACCACCGGAGCTGATCTTCGACGGCCGAGTGCCTGCCCTCCCACCTCCTCCCTCGTAATCTCGCAAAACCTCACGGATAATCCAGTGTATGGCAGGAAAGTGGAGAGTGCGCTGATCGAACCTTTTATCCGTTTCAGCGCCGCCACCAGCCATTTACGTGTCTGTTCGCTCGCCTTATCTCGCTACCGTTTCGTCCTTGCGATCCACTCGCGTTAAATGTCGATTCACCGTAACGTTATCGGTGCTCCACCTTTCCCGCCTCCTTCCGTCCCCCTCGCTCCCTGCCGGAAAAGCTAGAACACGGGTTTATCGGTCGCTACGTGAATGATCCACGATATGTCCTTCTGGGAATCGATTATCCCACGGGGGCACATTTTCTTCCGCGATAACGCTTCCTAGCGACAGCACTCTCGCATCCGTCTCAGTCGTTAATAACAGACAACTCTAACTTTCCTCAGGTGTGCTCGGGTAAAGTTCCCGTCAACGATGCACGATAACAGCAATACCGTACGTGGTCCCTCCCTGTTACAATAGTGTTCTATTATTCAGCTAACATTAGAGTGAGAACGTCAAAGAGATATATCAAGCCCTGTCAATCATTTGATCTATTTCAATAGTATCGATATTTCATAATGTAGGATGTCAAATATCAAAACAGGAAGCATATAATAATAATTGTATACAGTAATAAAATATTAAACATATATATATATACATATATGTAATAATAGCATTCTATCAAGCTGCATTCTTCCGAATCGATTATCTCGTGAATTAATAAAAAGAAGCAAACTCATTTAATATAGAGGAAAGTCGCCGAACATCGACATCAATATCTATATTGACATTTTCCTATTCCTCAGAAACTACAATAAACATTCCACTTTATTAATACTAATAAAAATATAATATTAGATTAATTAAAAAAGTTAAAAACCTATAGTCATATATTCATGACTTTTTTCTATATAAAATCTGCTAAAAACAAACTCTTCAAAAATAAGAATAAAATTTGCACGGTTTTTTTGCAAATCGCATAATTTAAACAATAGTGAATATTACTGATAATATTTGATTATTTTCATGTTTGTAATGTCCTAAAACTGTTTTATTTATATTTTCTTCATAATACAGTTTTAAATATGAAATCAACTAGCACACTTATTGATAAAACAGACTAAGATAAAATAATACTAATTGTAAGTAGTAAAAACTATATAGAATGCAACAAAACAAAATAGCTAGGACATATAACGATTAAGTTAAAAATCTTTATATATTATTACGTGTTGCATTTTATGGAAAAAACCAACAAAAAAACAATACTTTACATCAAAGTAAAAATTTTAGAAATCTTACGTTATGCATTTATTATAAACTTGTAAATATTTTTGTACACATAATTCCTGTTAAACAAAACAAAATCAATTTTGTAAAATTCACTTTTTCTTATCTTACGAAAAACTTCATTATTACCAAATTCGAAATAATATTTAAAAACTACACTAATCATCTTATAAAAAACACTTTCTTGTTTTTATGTTTCTAAAGTTTTATTTTAAATTCTGTTTAAGAAATATAATTCAAAAACAAAATGGTATGACAGTATATCTCCATTGAAAATGGATTTATAGAACAATTTATATAACTATTTATAGAACTATTTATAGTTATATATATATATAACAATTTATAGAACTAAAACAAATTTATAGAACAAAACAAAAGAGTAAAATTGATATTTTACAGCAAAATTGTTTTCTTCGACAGATTCAATATCGAACAGAGTGAAATCGGAAAAAGTATATCAAATTTAAACGGATAATTACAATGTCTTCATAATTAGCATACTGGAGCAGCCTTGTTAATATTGATCTCACCGATATAATTTCAAGCAAGTATTATCGACCTGCCTTAAAGGTGGCTTTACTACTGAGATGAGACCCTCTCGAATTAACGACAGGGTTTGGATAATGACAGGCTCGGGCCGGAAGATCGCTACTAATTGCGAGGAAAACGCTGGCTGGTTGTATCTTGACCATCACAGCTGTCTGTATGGTTTATTCCCTCCAATATATTTCATATAATTGAATCAACGTTACCTTTTTCGCAAATAATTGTGTACAGTTTAAATAAAATTTACCGTTTAATTCTTAAATTATGGTTTATTTAGCAAAGTGATCGTTTATAAAGTATACTGAATAAAAAACGTGTACATTAAACATATTTTAATATGTTTATTGTTTCAGAAAAGATTCATTCTTTTTCTATAAAGTTACCTATAATTTTTTAAATATTTGCATACAATTACATATCAAAAAGTAATTATTTTAAAAAATGTAAATGATATAGTTCTAACATTATAGAAATCTCTTATCGTACCGCTACCGTTATAGAATTTACAGCTTATCATTAGTAAAATATGTTGTTTAGTCACTTTGTATGTCGAAATAATGCATCAGCAAAATAATATCCACAAGCGACTCAACTCAGAAGAATTGGGTTCATAAACGAAACGCTTGAGTCCGATACGGCAAAGAAAACAGCTGCAGAGTCAGCGAAAGGAAAGCTGCTGTAACAATGATGTAATATCTTCGCAATCGTTTCTCTACAACCTACATTTCTCCTCGAATAAAGCCAACCCCGGATTTCGCAAAGGCAAAAATACAAACTGACGGAATCGCGAGAAAGTATATGGATCCTGACGAAAGACTGAGATTTTCCAAAGATTGAACGCTGGGACGAACCCGGCTGAAGTAAATTATGGCCGAGGGAACTTAATGTTTTGCTCGGCGTAAATCGTCGTTTCGATCGAGAAGGCTTATCAAGCAAACTGTCGAGCCAATCATTATGCGATAACGGGATTGCGTTTTACGGCTCACAATATATCTAGCACTCGTCTTAAGGTTCATTATATTTCACGCTAGTTAACGATGATCCTGTTAAAGAGATGCGAGAAAGGCGGGACATTAATTACGCCCATCATCGACACCTTGTCCCAACGAGTCGATAATTACTCAAAGAACGCCGACGTGAGTTCATCGAGTGAGAGTGCCGACGCAGCTTCGAGCGTTCGATTTAAAGAGTTTCCCCATTAAAACGGCCTATCTTTTTCTCGTCTTCCGTTCACCGTGATTGCCATCTCTCACCAATTATTTTTAAATGCTTTTACGTCTCATTACAGAGAAAAACTGATTTTCACAGCTGTTTGTCAACGTCTGTAGACGACTAATAGCACTTTTATCTACATCACGATTTTATCATTTTCTTTTGTCAAACCATCTCTTTCTTTAAGATGCTACATTCTGTCGTATCGCATTGCAACTCGTTGCAATTACTTCAAAAGCAGCAATTATATATGTATGTACACTGCAAGCCAAAAGTTTGAAAACGCTTGCAATTTTCTCATATTTTATGAAAAATTAAACATAAAAGATCTTCCCAAATTTTTGCAAAACCTTATGCAAATTGAGCACATTATAACATATTTTTTCCGTAAACCCTACAATTTTAAAATTAAAAAACATTTTATGAAAAACAAGTTTTATAAAAAAAATTCAATATTAATGCAAAAAATGCTTATATCAATTTTATTCAAAAAGTATTTTAAAGCTTAAAAATTAAGCTTACTTTAAAGTACTTATTTTATAACTTCCTACGCTTTTTTACCAATTTAACTTTTTGTGAGATTTCAAGAAAATCGTAAGCGTTTTCAAACTATTGGTCCTGTGTGTGTGTGTGTGTGTGTGTGTGTGTGTGTTAATTCTAAACATTAAATAACACTATCATACGTATTTTATATATCCACAGAAGGAATAATTTTGTTAAAATATTTAAAAATTTAGCCACAGATCTGAAAATAATTTTATTGGATTATTAAAATAATTATGCAAAACACTCGAACATGAAGAATAATGCTGCAAAAAAAATTTGATATTTCAGCAACTTAAGCATAATAGTATAATTATTTTAAATTGAAATTTAACAAAATTATTTACAGAAATATACCTATAGCTAAATTTTTTAAATAATTCAGCAAAGTCGTTCTTTCCGCATCCACAAGATATCGATATTTATAGAATTCTAAGATTAATTCTGATGTAATAACTATAAATAAGAAATAATAATTAACTAGAGTAACATTTAATATACAGAAGTCTTATATATCTTCCAGTCGAAATGGAATATTTAGACGATACTCTTATTCTTCTCATTTATCCGACAAGTCTACGGTCACGATCTTAAGCTCTCCAAAAGAGGCTTATCTTGATTGACGGGAAAGTGGAGACGCTTGTTGCCGAAGCTGCCAGATTGACAGTTTACACCGCCGTTCTCTCGCATTAGTTGACTTAACTTTTTTCCTGTGTCATTCTCCTTCGTTGTTGCCTGTCCTTCGATCAGGAATCAAAATCACATTGCCGCTACACCAGAGTTCTTCGCTGCATAAGCCTACGGACTCGAGTGATCTAGGAAGATATTTCACCCGCCTTTCTCGATATCGACAAGTATTCGACGAAAATACACCGGGAACACGGATTAGATCTGTTGTACTTTCAAGACTGCCACGATAAATCCGTCGAAATTTCATCGAAGATTTCAGGGGAGAACGACGATCTTAAGCTTTATGGACGCACGTGGAACTTGGTGTATTCGGTGTAAAGTCTTCGCGGAATTTATGTGACAGTTTCTCCCCGAAGTGTTAAATTCGCATTTCAACTGAATCGCATTTCAACTGAAACTGCCTTTCGCTGCTTCTATTTTATTATTATTACATCTTATAAATCACTAACAGTGGCAGTAATTTCATTTCTAAATATTCAAGGAAAGCAGTTTTAAGTTTCTTAATATCTAAATATTAAAAGCTTTAAATATTGGACATCAATTGTCATTATCTGTCAATTTTCTATATCAGATTTTCTTGTATCAAATAAAAGAAAAAGTAAATAAGACATATGTTAGAAATCTTGTTAAAATTAGAAATGTTGCGTTCTAATAACGTCGCGACGCGACGTGGAAATTGGAAGCACGAGAAAGGATATGCTCGAAAACTTCGCCGTAATATTGTCGAAGCGGCTTAACTATTTCCGAGCGAAGCGTACGCTCAGCACGATGCAGCGTGCGGATGTGCAGTTTCAATCGTTATAAAGCCCTTCGCTCTCCTGAGTTATAATAATTGCATAACACGCCAACGGCGGAGTTTGCGGTTACAAGGAGCGCTCTGCATTGTTACTCTAATTACTAGCCGCAAGTTGTGTTAGAGCAATGCGAAATGAGGGTTCCGCCGCCATCGATGCTGCTGCTCTTGTTGTTGCTGTTGGATGGCACAATCGAGGAGGGGGGGAGAGGAAGGGGGAGGGATGGACGAAAGCGGTCTAGAAGGGTTGAAACGAGAGCCACTCGCTTTGCCCCGAAGTTCAAATCCTCTTCCGTGTAAACGCTTGTTATCTCTGATCTCGTATCAGCGTGCGCGAGCGATTCTCGCGATGCCGAGGGACGAGAGCCTGAAAGTTATCGGGCCGAGCTCGCGGAACACGCCTCTGTGCAAGCTCGTTTCACGACAAAGATAACCACGAGATATCAGGTCGCAACGTCCATAAGAATTCGCGAAACCACTCCAAACTACAAATTTCGCTTATTCAGAGCGACGAATGTCATCGCCGAGATTACGACGAAATCTTATTATTGAAAATTAAATCAGACTTAAAACTCTATCTTTACTCTTTAAAATACGCGTTTGAAAACATATCTACGATTTTTCTTTTACCGAGAAATTTTCATAAGATGCAGTATTATAACATAAAGATTCAAATTGTTGCTATTCGAATTACAGTAACAAAAAAATGTATTCTTTTACAAATATATTATGTCATCACATATACTGATATTATATGTCACAAGATAACATTACTTTATTAATTATTAAGGTAAATAAATCTGTTAAATGAATTCAATCGCAAAGGTAATGGGTTATTTAAAACTAAGAAATTGGAGTCGCAAAGTAAGCTGATAATTCGTTTAGCGATAACGACGGCAACAGCCGGGACTGACACTGAGTAATATTGATTTTGGATTCAATTTCATGGATGAGAATCTTTCCGTTCTCTTTTGAAAAACGTTCCGAAGTAAGAAACGGTAAACTCGCGGGGCAAGTTTTGATCAATTCAGTATATTTAAGGGACCAAGCAATTAGCAAAAGTTAGTTTTATCCTAATCTGTCTCTTAGACCCAGTTTCGATTTGATAGTCAGTTTCAGTGTCAATCTTGATTACAACCTGTAAAACACAGCCGTTAATAATGCATTTTTCAATCTATATTTTAGATTAATTTTAAATTAATACTAAAAATAAATATAAACTCGAACTTGTGTTTTAGTTTTCATTGATTTCTGACACTAGTTATTTCATTTTTTGTAAAAACCCAAATTTATTCAACAGATTCCGAATAAGTCGTTGTCAAAAAGTGTGACAACGGTTTTGATTCGTTTAAGCTGTTGTTGACAATAGACAGCATTTTTCTAATTTATTTAAATAAGTTGATGTAAATTAATGCTCCGTAAAATGGGTGTCGTTAAAAATAAAAATTAAAAAATCAAAAATTAAACAATGCTTGATTAGTTAATAAAAATCGTTTTTCATTTTTCCTTAAAATACAATTAAAAAATAAAAATCTTTTTTTAAATATTTTTAAATTAATCAAACTTTTAAATTAATTTTGAGAGATTTTGAAATGTATTCAAATCTTGTAAAATCTATTTTGAAATCAATTATCCAAAAGTCATTAAAAAAAATTGATGCAATAAATTACATTTTTCATGAAATTTTGTCTTTTCTTGTAATTAATTGCGCAGCCTTGTCCTGGATAAAGTACTTAAATGCAATGTGCTGACCCAAAATAAATTTTTTCCAAATAAGTTCCTTTTGATTAGTAACATTATTTATTTTTTAATGATCTATTTTTCGCGATAGAAAACAGTTAACATATTTAAACGTATGACGTCATAATTTGGATGTATGTGACGTGAGTAAGTAGAATTTGTATAGAATATATGAACGTATATAATGTGCGGATATGCGTATCTATATATAGTTTAAAACCATACTTTTGCGCAAATGGTGCATCCCTGAAAGCACGCACGCTACCGGACGGGATTAGCATAACCCGTATTCGCGCTCCCTCGTATACGACCACTATGATTCAGAATTCTACATACATCGCGCGCACCTACGGTGTCTATGAAAGCGGGCATAACGTGGCAAAGGAAATTAGCATAGATACCTTCGTGATTGCATGTATCTGCGAAATTCTAATCCTGATATATAATTTAAATTAAAATAAATCAGACAACGTTTCGATGCATACGTTACGTGTTCAAAATATCACATTTTGAAGCGGTCTATTATCATGTTTTTCTTTTTTTTAATCCTGTACATACACATGCAATAATGAATGTACATATGTGTCGAGAGATATATACATTCTATACTATAGCTATCGCATTAAGTACGGACGAAAAGTGCTAACTCTAAAAGTCCGAAGCAGCGTTCGCTGCATGTGACCGTATACACGATTCCTATGGCACGTGGATCGCTCGGATGCGCATACACATGCTAATGTACACAGACTTACAGGACCTAATCTCTTACGTATATCCCCGTGCATGTCCTGCGCGTGGCACACGACCAATGAAAGGGATTAGCACGAGGGTTGTCCACAATTGCTCTCACACAGGCTTCCATATGTGAAAGCAACACGTGTATGCGCCGTATACGGGCATTGAAATTGTGAACGACAGACGTCATGTTACAGGGCAACATTTTGGCGTGACAGAGTTCGTCAGGATCTACCTTGGTTATGAGCAACTTCGTTCCTTGCATGAAAGTAATAAATATATATATATATATATATATATATATATATATATATATAAAACAAATATATATAACGTATACATACAATATATAAATCATCAATATAATAAGAGTTTCAACTTTGCAATCAAGACAACATATTTTCGAGGGCTAACCAAATGTATATACAGATTAATTTTTGTAATTATAATATCAATGCGACGTAAACTCCATACTGTAATTACAGTGTTTAAAAAATTTATTTCCTGTATCCGTGAGCAAGTTCACCTCGATCGCTTTCGAAATCTGGCAAGGCGGGAAGTAATTAAGAAGTGAACGAACGAAATGTGGACTATAAGGAAAATTGAAGTCTAATATCCAAGGTATCTGATCCGTGGGCTCGCCGACACTTTAATTACGTAACCAAGCACCAAAGCGATTCGCGCACGTTAACGAGCTGGGAACGGGTAAGGCAACAACGTGAGATAGAGTCTGGGCGTAAACAGACTTATCGATACTGACAGTATTTCGATCGACCGTGCATCCCAGCAGTACCTGGGAAATCCTATGTAAGTGCATAATCCACGAGTACCTATCGGCCAATTACTGAGGATATCTACATCGCATGCTTCGTACGAGTATGAGTTTCCTTCGATCACACATCATCTTCTCGCCTAGCATTTACACTTCCCGTTTTTCCGCAGCTCCACCCTTCGTACTCCGAAAACATCAGCCAACCCAAGGGAAGTGTCAGTATAAATCAAGATTAAGCCGATTATGCTCGTCAAATTAATTCCACAAAGCAGATTCTCTCATTAATCATTCCTTTATGATCTCAAATTGTTTTCCCTATTATGCGGTTGATAAAGCGCAAAATAATTCCGTGATTATTGTAGTACTCAGATGTTCCACGTAAATTAAATCATTAATATATTCAATATTATATTACTATTCAACTTAAAAGCTGCATTTCAAAATTGAAAGTGATGTGCAGTTTGAAAACGTATATAAAATTACATAAAAAATATTGAGCGCTAAAAGCTGCTATGACCGTTTTACTCCTTCTCTTGATTTTAATTATATTACACACACGCGCGCGCACGCACGCACGCACATATTATCAGCTACAATATACTAAACAAAAAATGAAATTCTAAAATAAATAAGTGCACAAAGTTATTATTTCAGGAGGCCCTGAAAAATATTTTGCTATTTCAAGCAAACTCATCATTCCTAACATTTAAAAAAGAAATGAATTTGACTTTTTCTTCAATTATCAGATATTTTCGAAAAATTAACTGAAGAACTATTCTTGACGAAACTTTAACAGATATTATGATATTATATTATTACTATTTTGGTTTAATTTAAAAACTGCATTTCAAAGCCGAAAGTAACGGCGCATGGTTTGTGCGAAGAAAATGTATTAATCATAAGAAGTGTTATTGAGCGTTAAGAGGCTATTGTGATCGTTCATTGATCTCACGTGTGTGAAGTTAACATCTTAAAGTTTAGCATCTCATAAAAATACTGCAGAATTACTTGCATCCAGCATAGTTCTACAGTTCTTGATAAATTTCAACAATAGTTCCGTTGAATTACGTATTTTAATTAAATTTTTATAAATGAGATGCTAACTTCCAAAATCACATAATAGCATCTTAAAGTTATCTCACCATATTTCGAATATAGAGTTCTATCGTTTAAAGACATCCTGTCAATAATTCTGATGATTAAATTAATTAAAAAAATTTTTTGTTACAAAACATACGTATATATGCGTATACGTCTGCGCACGTGGTTTTGGTGTAACTGGCATCTCAGATAGACAAAATTAATTAATTTAAAAAATTTAGAAAATATTTTTCAATAACTATCTTGATGGAAAACTTGTATTTATAGGTCTAGACATGAGATGCTAGTCGAATATCGACAGTTCTATTTATTTTAACGCAGTTCTCATATAGTTCCGGACGCGTACAATAATTTTCTAAAAAGTTCCGGTGATATAAATAATTAAAACATTTTTTAAACAATTATTTTGCCCAAAAAACTTGAATTTTAAGGACTAGACGTAAAATGCTGGTCGAATATCGACAGTTCTATTTCTTTTAACGCAGTTCTCATATAGATACGGATGCGTACAATAATTTTCTAAAGAGTTCCGGTGATATAAATAATTAAAACATTTTTTAAACAATTATTTTGCCCGAAAAATTTGAATTTTGAGGGCTAGACGTGAGATGCTGTCTCCCCCAGTCTCTTCCCGTTTCTCCCGGTCTCTCCCCGTCTTTACCCGTCTCTCCCGATCTCTCCCCGTCTCTCTCGGTCTCCTCCCGCCTCTCCCAATCTCTCCCGGTCTCTCCCCGTCTCTCCCCGTCTTTACCCGTCTCTCCCGGTCTCTCCCCGTCTCTCCCGGTCTCCCCCCGTCTCTCCCCATCTCTCCCGGTCTCTCCCCGTCTCTCCCCATCTCTCCTGGTTTCTCGCCGTCTCTCCCGGTCTCTCCCAATCTCTCCCGGTTTCTCCCCGTCTCTCCCCGTCTCTCCCGGTCTCTCCTCGTCTCTCCCGGTCTCTCCCAATCTCTCCCAGTCTCTCCCCGTCTCTTCCGGTCTCTCCCCATCTCTCCCGGTCTCTCCCCGTCTCTCCCCATCTCTCCTGGTCTCTCGCCGTCTCTCCCGGTCTCTCCCGATCTCTCCCGGTCTCTCCCCGTCTCTCCCCGTCTCTCCCGGTCTCACCCGAAAAATTTGAATTTTGAGGGCAAAATAAATGTTTAAAAAATGTTTTAATTATTTATATCACCGAAACTCTTTAGAAAATTATTGTACGCGTCCGTATCTATATGGAAACTGCGTTAAAAGAAATAGAACTGTCAATATTCGGCCAGCATCTCACGTCTAGCCCTCAAAATTCAAGTTTTTCGGGCAAAATAATTATTTAAAAAATGTTTTAATTATTTATATCACCGGAATTTTTTAGAAAATTATTGTACGCGTCCAAAATTATATGAGAACTGCGTTAAAAGAAATAGAACTGTCGATATTCGACCAGCATCTCACGTCTAGCCCTCAAAATTCAAGTTTTCCGGGCAAAATAATTGTTTAAAAAATGTTTTATTTAATTATATCACCGGAACTTTTTAGAAAATTATTGTACGCGTCCAGAACTATATGAGAACTGCGTTAAAATAAATAGAACTGTCGATATTTGAACAGCATCTCACGTCTAGCCCTGAAAATTCAAATTTTTCAGGCAAAATAATTGTTTAAAAAATGTTTTAATTATTTATATCACTGGAACTCTTTATAAAATTATTGTACGCGTCCGTATCTATATGGGAACTGCGTTAAAATAAATAGAACTGTCGATATTCGACCAGCATCTCATGTCTAGACCTATAAATACAAGTTTTCCATCAAGATAGTTGTTGAAAAATACTTTCTAAATTTTTTAAATTAATGAATTTTGTCTATCTGAGATGCCAGTTACACTAAATCCACGTGCGCAGACGTATACGCATATATACGTATGTTTTGTAACAAAAAAATTTTTTTTTATTAATTTAATCATCAGAACTATTGATAGGACATCTCTAAACGATAGAACTCTATAGATTTAGTCTTCTCTGTGGTCGTATATTCGAAATACGGTGAGATGCTATTATGTGATTTTGAAAGTTAGCATCTCATTTATAAAAATTTAATTAAAATAGGTAATTCAACAGAACTATTGTTGAAACCTATCAAGAACTGTAGAACTATGCTGGATGCAAGTAATTCTGCAGTATTTTTATGAGATGCTAAACTTTGAGATGCTAACTTCACACACGTGTTGATCTCTTCTTTTGATTTTAATTATGCTAAATAATATACATTATCAGCTGCAATATAATAAACTAATCGAAGAATAACTAAAGAGAACTCTACTAAAGGACGAAATTTGAACGGTTATTAGTACAAGCAGTGTGAAATATCTCGATTCAAAAAATAAATTTTCGAAGCTGCCTTTCCGAATCATATCAAAAGTAATTTTCGAGATTCAGGGGCATTTTGCGATCGGATCAACGATCGTCGATTTACCTGAATCTAGATCGTCGTTTTCTCGCCTCTGTGTAAGCATAGTCGACCACGACAACGTAAACCCACGGATGTCACGTAGCTTTACGCATTCCATTAATCGACGAAAGGGGACAATGTCGGACGCGGGAAAGCGCAGCGCAACTTTAAAGCGCTTAACAAGATTCTGCGGTGAATGGTAACCGTCGATCGGCTTTGTGAGCCGCCGAACGCTAATACGGTTTATCGTAAATTGTTTCTCGTGGGCTACCACTGGGTTACTATGTAAAAACACGTTCGCAATTGCGATAGTTCTGCCTTCACGAAACTACGATGAGATAGAAAGCAGCCTGCCACCCGTTCGCCAGCCGAATAAAGGCAAATATTCGCGGAAATCTTATAAAATATAAAATATTTATATTTCATTGCAATGAGTGACTATATAATGCTAACCATAACTTTTTCAATAGTGAGAGATACTCAACCTAACATAAAAACTTTTAAGTTAAAAATAAAATAAAGGATTAAATTTATTTTTTAAATATGAAACTTTAAGTTAAAAATAGAATGTACAATGTAATTTAATTTCGACATACTTCAAAATAATATCTGTTACATTCATCAAACATAGAATTTCTACTAAAGATAAAGATAAAAAATTAAAAATTTTTAATAACTAAAAATGACTAAACATCTATAAAATTCAAACATTAATATTCACGTTTATATATGTGTATTTTTTAATACTTAATAAGTAAGTAAAAAACATAATTAGTAATAAAATATATTAATTCACACTAAATTAATTGACATTTATTTCGATTAACTGTCTTAATGATCGAAAAAAAGTAAAATAAATCCTTTACACATCGACGTAAACACATTTTTTTAACTCTAATTCCTTTAATGCAACTCGGCATGTCATGTTTTCCCTAGATGTGTTCGAACTAGTCGATAAAATTCATCGACTATTCTTCTTCATTCAGATTTGAGCAAATTAATTTCATTCTAATTACTATCTTGAGAATCCAATCTGGTTAATCCGTGAATTTATCATAATCTTACGAGCGATGCCAAGTTGGACTCATTTAATAACGCGCAATCTCCACGTAGCGGGTGTCTTAAATACAACGAATCATCTAATTAAGAGTGTCGAGATAACATCTAAATAACAATTAATAATATATGTAAAAAATTCAGTATTTTCCGAATTATTCTTCATCAACATTTCATCAACAATAATAAAAACAGACAATTTGTTTATATAAATTGGAAACTAATATCTGCTTTTTATTTTTTTTCTGTAAAATCATGTATTTAGCAGCGTATTATCGCCAGCAAAAATAGATTAAAAGAAATAAAAATTAATAAATTTTTACATATAAATAATTTTTAATAAAACTTTGCATAATAATTACTAATAAAAACGATAGTTGAAAACAATTCATAAAAATTAAGAACGCATTCAATATACACATTAAATTGCTTAGACATAAAATATTATTATACTATACATTAAAAATTTTTCTTAATTTTGATATCATATGCCAAATATTAGTATAACAATTTATCACATCAATGAGAAAAATTTCATATGATAAACAGAAGATTGTGTGAGACACTCAGTACAAACATCACTCGATACACCCGAATTGATCCACATAATAGCGATAAGACGTATTCAAACGTAAGTGTGTTTTCACGAGGGTGCCAAAGTTCTCGCGGAAGGCGGTATGAGGGTAAATGCTAAGCGAGTTTCAAGAGGCAAGATCGTCGGATGTGGGAAACCACTTGAGGGAAAGAGCTTCAGCTGGTGCTAATCACAGAATCACCTTTTACGTACGCATCAAGACTAGCACTGCACTCGCATTTGCATTTTTATTACGATATTATTCGCAATCTCCTGATATTACCAAATCTGCAAATTATTAACTTTTTAATATAAAATTAATAGGTAATAATTACCCAGAAATTGTAGAATAAAACTAAAAAAAATGTATTAATTCTTTTAGTTTTATTGGTACATTGTATTAATAAATAAACAAATTCATATTATTATCTGTATATACCTGTAACTGTTTTATATGAATTTATTAACGTTATTAACGTTAACGATTAATTTTACTCTTGAAAGAGCATTTTTAATTGAAAATATTATTAAATTTTTAGTTAGCAGTTAAATCTTATTATATTATTAATAAATTAATAGGTGGATTATACTAAAATTATATTTAATAAGTTATATAACAAAAATTTAAATTAAAAAATATTTATATAAATAAATCATTATCTTTTAAAACATTTTATTCAAAAAATTAAAAGTATATGGTTTTAATACATTAAGAAAGTCTGATTTAAATCATAGGAAGTGTCGTAATGTAATTTTATTCTTTTTTCTTAGTTTATTAAAATCACATAATTTCATTGTTCATGGACCGTAACAAATTGTTAAAAAATAATAATGCCAACAGCATATCAACATAAATATCAAATTTAGAAAACATTAATTTCGAATAAGTGCAGTATATTATTGCTTTATTAAATAAAAGTGTAAAAATAATTTGTTCAGTATTATCTTCTAAGAGAGATACTAAAATAACGCGACAAAAGATTGTACTATATTTAAAATGCTTAAAAAATTTATTCTTAAATTTCAAGTCTTTCTCACATAGATAATTTTTTAATATTATCTCTTCCAAAGCACATTCGAGTAATATTTTCTACTCACATATAATATTCAATTGATATAATTATTAAATTGTGAGAAATAGAACTTGGACAGCGTCACAAGACAAATTTTATATGATGAGTTACTCTGTTGAATTGCAATTGAAAATATAATATAACAAATATAAAATTGTCTCTCAAAATTTATGATTGTAGTTTAAGCTGAGTTTCTCAACAGAAACATGATTACAATTGCGACTTAATAATTCTGACATACTTAAAAAAATATCTGATGTAATAAAAACTAAGAATTTAAATGTCCAATATCAACTTTGTACAAAAATTAAACCCAACTGTTTCATTTCAAACACAATCAGCTTGATAATATAACTTCTATAATGTAAAATTTAACAGAATTCAAAAAACTGGATTTAGAATTCTTAAAAAAATGTCATTTCTTTAAAAGATTTTGTTTATAAAGTCGTTTTTTATTCAATCGCAAATTCTGATTTAAGAAATAAATATTCAGAACTCTTTTTTTATTTGTTGTGTCGGTTCAAAAATTGAAAATAACTAAAACTTGGTAAATTTTTACTTAAATTTGAAAAAAACAAAATATTTTTATTCTCCTTTCAATTTAAATATTAATCTCTACCATTTTTTTGAAACGCACAAGAAACTTATAGATATAGACATAAATGTGAATACAAATGGGAAAAAGACGTTGGAATGTCCCATAAAGCAACCATCTCAAGACGCAACAATGCTCAACTCATTCTTAAACGTATAAGGATCAACTTTATACTATACAGAGCACCTCTCGAAACGACCTATAATCCGAATATTACCCTTTGCGTCATGCAACTACTTTTAAGATCAAGACCACCTAAAGCTCTCTTGGTCCGTTCTCATCGCAGCAGAGTTTCTGGTTGGAACATGACGTTCCATGAATAGTTTGTCCAGAGACAAGCATTAATATAGCTTCTCAAGCAAAAATATGCTCAAAGAATAACAAGTCAAAAAAATAACATTTCACTAATAAATTAACATTTGTAATAATAATGTAAGCATTTGCAATTAGTTTTTAGCAATAAATTATTTAACAATTATGTATGTAAATATATTAAAATTATTTTTTTGTAAACGTAAAAAGAAAAAACCAAATACATTGATATAATTAAACGTATAATTGAACTGATATAATTAAATGTACAAAAAATTTAAATTTTACGTTTTAATTCATAAAAAATAAAATAATTATTTTAATTAACTAAAAACGATTCCACACTGTAATTCATAATATTTTTCATTTTTGCAATACATAAATTTCAAAAACAAAGAAGAAAGGATGTGAACAAATCTGAGAGAACGAAAAGAAAGTTCGTCGAAATTCGAAGAGTGAGATGGAGTAAAAGTTGAGGATAAAAGTCTGGCTATCGCGGTCGAAGATGAAACAGGAGGAAGAGATACAATCACGCTTCCTTATTTCGCTCAGCTTCTTTTATTGCCGACGTTGAATGGGACCGGATGATGAGTTTTCCCTTATTTGTTTTCGTCCAATAAGCGAAAAAACACGTACGACTTCACTGCCCTCCCCTTTCTTACTCTCCATTTTGTCGTTTACCGAAAGAGGCCCCCGAAGACTTGTCCTACGAAGTGAAACGAGCCACCTGAACCCCTTGCAACAATCACAACGACGATCCAAGATCTCGACCCGGGCTACGTTCGAATGGCTAGCCACGCCTTTATTTCGAACGAACAATTTCGATATGATACGTTACGAGGTGAACACTCGATAGTGATATCACGAATGTGTATCCTTGCAAGACCAATAATAGCCATCCAACGTTTATTTTATCTCATAAAATCTCCATTCAAAGAGATTTAAATGTTTAAGACGTTATTAATAATAATCTGATAGAATACCTCAGTGACGTTGTTTTCTTTTAAATTTAAATCCTTTGGCAAATCTACGATTCAAATTTTAATTTTTAACATGAATTAATAAACAAATAAATAAAAATATGCACAATAATATAATAATAACTACACAAAAAAAATGTATTTATACATGGGTCATTCCATGTCATCTCGATCATCCCGTTAACTAAAATTGTATTAAACTAAATATATAGGTTTCAAAAAGATTAAAGCTTTTAGTTTTTGATGTTTGTTTAGCTGTTTTGAAAAATATCAAATAATTACTAATTTTATCAAATAGAAAAATTATTTTTTTTTCTTATTCAAATTTGCACTATCTAGCTATTACAAATAAAGTATAATAGCTATTTTCAATGTAATTTTGCATGCAATCCAAATCTGTATATAAATTCATAAATAGTGGTCAAAAAAACTGATCTATTTTGCATAAAGAATACAATTATAATCAAAAACGACAATTTTTGCCATTTTAACTATTTTTTGACAAATATTATCGATTAATTTTGAATTCAGATTCGGATTTAGCATATATGTAGAATTGTATTGATATTATCATTTATTTGCAAAAAATAATGCACGGATTCGAATAAAAAAATGATAAAAAAAATTTAAGTTTTTCTATTTGATCGAAATAAAGTCATACTTGTTACTTAATATTTTTCAAAATTGCCAGACAACATCGAAAACTAGAAGCATCTAAAATTTGATACTCTACAGATTTACAGATTACACTTAATTAAATACAGTTTTAGTCCGAGTGATCGATTCGATAAAGAAAGGCTCATATATACATACCTTTTATCATATTTATTATTTGTAGTGTATAGTTAATAAAATATTGCACACACGTTATAAATTTTTTTTACTTTATTATACGAAAGGCATTCACCGATGCGTAAAATTGGAGTTCACGCTATTCACTAGAGACACACTCGACGCTTGATACCGATTCTAAGATTTCCCAGGTGACATTAACACGATATACGGATATCGTTAACTCGGCTTGAACTTTTTCATTACGTGCGCAAGAGCATCAAATCCCAACTTTTCTACGTAGCATACATATATATACCTACGCGGGTGCGACACCCACTTGGAAAACTCTGGAAATAAATAGCCGGAACTTTCGCAGCTTGGTTTGCGACAGAATCTCCGAAAATTAAAGGCGCGCCGCAGAGATGTTTCTTAATTATTTCTCGCGATCGTGTGGATAACCGTGCTAAGATAAAGTGAAACAGATTCGCAATTGCGTTTCTCTTTATTACATGACACGACACGGATTAACGCGCGCAACTCTGTGCCTCGGCAGCCCAATCTCGTTTCGGCCGAATATCGCTTTAATTAACTTTTACATCAAAGCTACTAAAATAGATCGCTGCATAAAAGCTGCATTTGCCGCGCAAAAGGGATCTGAATTCTTTCATCTAAAATCAATGCAAAGCGTCTATAGCTGTATAGAGAAATAATTCGTGACAAAGCTAATTTTTTCCGATATTAAAAAAAGAAAATTAAATACGTAAAAAAAGATTTAATAATAAATTTGATATATAAATATTCAAAAAATCACTCAATTGTCGAGCTCTGATAAGCAGAGCGTAGAAATGAATTTATAAATATATAAATATAGAACCGCGGAATCGGATAAAAAGGTTTGGATAAATCCGATGATTATACAGTTGAATACGCATAAATTGAAATTATTTTAATTCAATAGATTTCTTGACAGTGAGAATTCATTATCGATGCTAAAAATGTTATAGGAAGAACAATGTGATTTTCACATTATGTTTTTTCCACGCATTCAAAATTATAATGAACAAATGGAAAAGATAACAAAAGCGAATATATGATATTATTATCCATAATAATAGCAACTGTACATAATTATTTAATAAAAGTGAATATTATTTTATGCAAATGAATATTGTTACAATATACAACTTTAAAAAAAAAATGAAATGCCCTCAAGTTAAATGTTGATGCATGATTAAATTTTCACGCATCCAAACTAAATTGCTTAATATTGAACATCACGCATCAGTAATTACGTAATGCATTAGACGGAAGCCATAATTTCAATTATGCAATACGCATAGCAATGCGATAATTCAAACAGCATGCAGTAGCATAATGTAACGAATTCATAATTAATGTATCAAAACTCTGGTGACGTACATCGATACAGAATCACTTAATAAATTTATTGACGCAATAGAATTATTACCAAAAAATTAACATTGTCGATTTGTTTGATTTCACTTGACTATTTCATTGCATCACAATGTAAAGAAATCATATTAGCTGCTGTAAATATTAGTATAAATAGATGACTGTTGCCGTAAATAAATAAAGATAAAGTGATCAAACGCGATATACTCATAATTGGACTAATAAAATATCCTTTTTCACAATAAGAGTTAAAATTATACTTCAATATACCATTTTATTATTTATTCTTTAGGATAAATTAAAAATTGTGAACAAATACAAAAGTATGAAGACGAGTGTAATTTTTGCAAATCACTATAATAATTAAAATCTTTTTTTCTCTTTGTTATAAAATAAATTTTCTAAAAATGTCATAACAATCCAATATTCTCGCATACATTCATATTTTCTCTCATGAGAAAAAATTAAGCAGTTAACCACGTTGACCGTGTGTATGTGTGTGTGTGACGTAACTATTTGGCGGCTATAAAAGCTCGCTTCTAAAGTAAGATGCGCGACATTCTGAATAACTCTCTGGGAGCGGGACCCGGCTCTGCCGGTATCCGACAAATGTAACGCTCGGCTAAAAATGTAGTTTAGCGCTTTTTACCGAGCCACCCTTTCCCTGCCGAAACTCTCTGTTCTCGTACAACTGTGTCGGGATTCTTCGGTCGCCAAGATCGGTCCGTCGCGAGAGAGAAACCGAAGAAAGATCGAGAGCTAAGAGAGATCAGTTAAGTCGAAGCAAGAAAGAGAAAAGAAGCAGTCGAGATAGGCCGCGAGACGCCGCAAGAAGCTTAACAATGCAGAACCTGGAAGCGCACTCTCTCTCCCTCTCTTTCTCTCTTATCTTGTCTCCGTCTCCTTCTCTCATTCGCCGAATTGTCCTTAGGGCAATTCGCGGGTGCGGGTTGGGATAGCCAGTACAGATAATTATCTTAGTTCCATGTTTAATAGACGCCCGGTATTTCGGATTGGCCCTAATGACGGCGTTTACTGAATTTATGTCCTCCTGCTGCGCGGCAACTTCTCTCTCCCTCCCTTCCCTTCGCTTCTTCTCTTTCTCTTTTCCATCTCTTCCTCTCTTTCTTTCGTCGCATTAACCCGTACGAAATTATCTCTGTCTCCCTTTCTATCTCACTGAGGAGGTCTGGGCCGCCTTCCCCCCCCCCTCCCTCTCCTCTCTTCTTTCAGATAAGTCAACGGGGCTAGCTATCTTTCTTCATCCTGTCGTTCCTGGCATCGCGAGGGCTTCTTTCGCTTTGATGTATGTTCAATTATCCGTCTACGTGGTACCGGTCCACGGCGAGTTTAGGGACCGTATATAGGGCCGACGCACTCTCCTCCCTTATTCCCTTCGCCGATCGAGTGGGAAGAGAAAGACATTTATTATCGTGGCCGCGTGAGACGGGTCTGTCTTTGCGAAAAGAATCTCAAAAAGGATAATCTGGCCCGCGATAATATGCGTCCTCCGGCTGCCGTTGGCCGATCTACTTGGTGCATGGCATGCGATTCGTAGGTGCAGCGACCGCGGAAAAAGCAACGCTGGGACAAAGGGACGAAGCAAGGTAATTCGTTCGTAGCGCAAGAAAATGTGCGCCAAAGAACGGACGAGGGACCGGCCGAAAGAAGTAAGGACCGTCAAGGACCGCTTGTTATCGGAATTTTAACAGCCTCTTCGTAAATGATCGATGAATGTCCGACCTTATAACAGCTTTTTTAGAAACACGTTTATTCGCATCACGCGAAACGACGTAAACGACGTTCAAATGTCACTGCATACAAATCATCAGAATTATATTCATCTTTGTTATACAGTTTTCCGCAGAATTATAATGACTCTGACATCCTGACAGGAGCATTGAATTCACTTATGGCAGAAATTAAATTTTGTTTGAAGCTGTGGGGAGCTCGAATCGATTCAAAGCGCAGAAAACAAACGCACGGAAGTCACCGTAGAGACAATGACAACTGTAACACGCATCAAAACTGCTGCGTGCGATACTTACTCAATACTTCCGGTAACTATTAAACGGATGAGGATCAAATCTAGATAACTCAGAGCCTTGAACAGAATGCTGATTCCATAGCTTCACAATAAATGCAATAAAAATGCAAAGGAAAAGTCACAATAGTCGCTCGATATGCAACGGAATACTTATCGTTCATAGCTTATAATGCTGCAGGGTAAAATAATAAATAAAATAGAGCTATCGTTTTTCTCGCTTTGACGATATAACTGAATTCAGTCAGATTGTCACGCTTAATCCGACCCTGTCGACAAAAGGGACGATAAGAGGAATGAGCCATGCTTAACGTCGGCATTGAGAAAGACGTGGAGGCAGCCTCGCGGATAACTCGGCGAGGTAGGAAAACCGAGAGCAATGGCCCATTCGAAACGATATTGCCGTCACCGCGGGCTGAATGGTTAAGTATAAATTTCCCAGTCAGCGATCTCCGACGTAATGGTTGCGCGCCGGACCAGGAGAGAAGGATCGCAGCGGAATGCAAAACAGACGTTTGAAATTCCGCGGCCGTGCAGCTACGCCGAATGTTATTTCGGAAGGGGATCAGTAGTAGACCTTATTTAGTGAATTGTCTTCAATTTCAAAAAGTTTCGAAAAAAAAAACGGGACTCTCTAATTGCGCTGTGACATGAGATATATTCGCGATTTCTAGTGATGTCCAATCTAATTATTCGATATCTGTGAATATAAAAGAGAATTGCCTTTTACAACAATTTTCTTTCCTGTTATATACTGTTCTGATAAATACTATATATATCTAACGTAAATTTCATTACAGTTGCTTCTTTCATCACTCTAATTAATCTGATAATAACTCCATTCAATCTGCTACTTTATTTATAAATCCAATATACAATATCCGTGCAATCAGTACATTCTTGAGCTATCATCGTTAACTCATTATCATGCCTCGATCAAAATATATACAGCCTCAAACAACATTATCAACTCATCTTAAAACTCTGTCGCAAACACAAAAGTACGCTAATCGTGATGCGAACGATTCCCGTCAGTGCCGACACGCCGCGCGCCTCCGGCGAGACTTCTAATAAACACGAGGCACATATCTATTCATGGCGCGCGATCGTGGTTGCGCGAAGGCTATGAAAAAATACCTCTGAATGGAGAGGAACGGTGTCAAGGGTTAAGGAATAAGTCCGACACGACACCGCGGTCTAAGATCGTCCAGACATGAGTGGGCAGTACCGGTGGACGATCGTCACGACCGTCCCGAGGGTATATGCTCGCGTGTAAATCGTACGTTCGGCGTGGTCGAGGGCGCGACAGACGTCGCGCGAGAACGTAGGATCCGGTAATTAACGAAGCTGCTGCGATTGCAATCTGGCGCACGAGCCGCCGTCGGCGAAAGCTTCGTCTCGTCGCGAAGAACGCGGGGCGAACAAGAGCGAAGTGGAAAGAAGAACGGCGGAGATGCGGCACGCGGCCAAGAATATTAATGCGACATCCCCCTCATTGTCTTTGAGAATTCGCGCGCTTTCCGACACCCGATGCTGTCATCCATTCCTCTTCGAAACGTGCCATAAAGTCGCTTTACAATCGTCTAATTATCGTTTTTCGCTGATAATTCTGAAACAGCTGTCCACTAAAAAAAGAATTTGGTAATAATTGAGCTTAGATGATAAGGTTTAATTTGAGAGATAATTTTAATTAAATATTTAATTGCATATACATATAGTTAATATAATCAAATACTTAATAATATTTAACAATTGTTTAATATCAATGTAACCGATTGACTATTGTTATTATGTTTGGTTACTAATAATATAATCACTAAATATTACTAAATATTTGACTATATTGATTTAACATTTAATTAAAATTATTTCAGAGTTTGATTATTGTTACTAAACCTCTTTTTTCAGAATCCAAAAATGCGTCGATTTAGCAAATCATTGATTTGTTCAAAATTATATTCACATTGGCACAACTCAAGATTAAGTAGAATTCTGAACTTAGCCGATATTATTGTTAATGATAAATAATCCCATTTTAATTGATAATTAAATCAATAATTGTCTCTTATTTTTTATTATATTGTGTAACAAATAAACTAATCGATCATCACTAATAACATCGTTGAAAAAGTATTGAAAAATTAATTTAGTGACTTGAACACAAAAACTATTTAGTTAAAACATTTTTTTACCGCAACTAAATATTTTGTTCTAAAACAAAAATTGCTTCTACAAAATGTAGATAAATAAAAAATGTATTTGTTTATTTTAACTAAATAATTTTATTCGATGCATTTTAATCAAAAAATTTATTATAAACACATATTTTTTCTAGTATGTTATAAACAAACACACGTTTTATTATAACAAATTTATATATATTGAAAGAAGCTGTTAAGTTAATTATAAATTTTCAATTTGATTAAATTTCTTTAGTTCAAATTTATGTATTTCTGTTAAATAAATACATGAATCAAAATTCAAATATTTTATGTATTTAAGTTAAATGCATAAATATTTAAACTTGAAGAAATTTAATCAAATTAAAAAAGTTAGTCAAAACTTTTCTTCTCAATGTGTAATTATCATCTTATTCGTTTATAGCTCAATATACCGAAAGAAATGTTTTGTATTAGCAAAGCTTTGATTGATGTTAGTGATAATAATTAATAAAGTGATACCATTGTGTTAATTACAAAGTTTTGCTATCTTTACAAAATTTTATCTTAACAAAATATTTTGATTAGTAGACAATAAAACTTTTTAATTAACACAATGGTATTATTTTATTAGTCACATATCAAAATTTACATACCGAATTTCGCTTAACATTTCTCTCACTGTGGAGTAAATTGAAAACACGTTTGCGTCTCCCAGGTGGACTCGAACTTTCGTCGATAATAAATCCCAGAACGTGTAAGTTAGAAAGTCATTAGTCCGTCGTTAACACTACTTGACGCATCATTGGGGAAAGATTGCAAGAGGCTAAACGCGTTAACTACATCGATCGAACAGGTTTCTCCTGTCAATCGCACTCGTTTTTCATACACCTCGGCCCGGGATTCGGATAGGTGTCGTCTCCGGCGGTTGAAAAACGAGAGATGCGGCTAAAAAGCAAGGGGACACACGAGACAGAAAGACGCCGAGCGAAAGAGAGGAGCTTTTAGAGACTCGGCAAAATCCCCGGCGTACGACTTTCTCTACCTTTTTCTATGGAGGGACGACGACAGAGATCGAGCCACGTGGAACATGTGTGTCCTTAGACACTAATGAACGACCTTTAGAATCGCCGTAGTTCCCCCTGAGAATGCGTCGGCACATTTCGCCGGTGCGCGCACTCGACGAGCGAACGCTCGATCCCAGGGCGCTCGTCGCGTTAACAACTTCCGTGTAACATTTTAACCCCCTGGAATTTCTCCACGCTGGTACAAACCCGAGAAAGCACTCGTTTTTTACTGGGTTTGGGTAACCAAAATCCCTCCCTTCCCCTCCCCCCCCGCATAATAATTTATTATTCCTTTCATCGAATAAAATACTAATGTCGCTCACTGATGTATAATTTTCCTCACAACACATTAGTTACAGCTTACATAGAGAAATTAATTAATTAATGCAATTTGTATGTATACATCGGGCGTGTTTTAAAAGAGCAGTACTTTTCTCGAGACAAATATACTGTTTCTCTTAATAATGCTTACATAAAGTAGCGAAGACACGTAAATTAGCAAATTGCATTATACTTGAATGTTCTCGAGCATAATAAACGCTGCAGCGCGCGCTCTCTAATGAAAATCTCGAAGTCCTTATTACGCGGATCTCATTATCGCGCTTATTTTCTGTTGCTGCGTTCGCACCAACAGCTCCTGGGGCTTTTAAGCACTGCCCAGAGCGAGAGAGACGAATCAAAATTTAGTGCCACACCGCTTCGTTCCGTCAACCGTTAGTACACACAGACCGCGCGAGTTTCACGAAATACGTACGCCAGTTCGCTTCCGCGACGGAGCTTCCACAAACCGAATGCAAGAAGAGAATTACGAATGGACCAGCGCAAAATGCTATTAATATTAATGTCAACGTTGCACGGAATATTCTTGCTTCTTACTCGTAAAAAAAAAACCCCTCATATTTTTGTAAGACAAAATATTTGCGTTTTTATTCGTTTCAGCGTTTTGCTGTATCAGAAACCGATATATTGTAAGTGTTGTAAACATAAAATGTCTCGATGTGAAGTGGCATTACTTGCAACACGGCCAGAAACTTCACTCGATACTATTCCTCCTGCGTAATCTATCCGGCAAAGTAATCACGTAGCATTCCGGCGAGCGTGCTTTTGCGAGAGCCGAGACACTGTGTCATCGTGACGAGAGAGCATTCATATTACTTTAACTTCCGCATGAAATGTCTCAACGCGAAATTTCAACAACGTCGCCCAGCCAATATTCGGGATAGGCCGACGAATGCAAAGGACCAGGTCCGTTGAATACGGGCCGTCAAGTTCAGGAAACTAGGTGAGAGGACTTCTGGGATTAAGCCATTTTTCCGCTACGTGACTCCGTTGGTGGATCGAGGAGAAAGAGGACGCCACGGAAAAGCCCGCCTTCGCGAGACGCCCGACATATTTCTTCCGGAACGTCGTCGCGTTATTACCGTGATACGATATATTTTAAAGCAAAAATTGCTTTTATCTTTTACGACCAGGTGCTTGTGCATTTCCGTGGTCAAAAAAAGTCAATCGATAACACCTTATGTAATCCAATGACAAATCTGACACCATTGCTCCCCATCGTCGTGCATTCCTCCTGATTTTCATCTGATTAAAACATCAAATGACGTTAATGGATTTCCAGTCCAATTTCTAAGTCGTCCGCTTTAAGCGAAGCGCTCAACCCGAATTTCCTATCACGTCGTCGACGGTTAATAAAAGAAATTCTCCTAAGTATCTATGACTGCGAATCTAATAAACGAAATCCCTTCGAATCGTCCGGCCACTGCCAAAGTCCCTCACGTTTTCACCAGATTACACGGTTTCTGGGAGAAGATAATACGTACAGTGCTCTTCCGCGTCGCTAAGTTAATGGTCTATTCACGTCTCTTTTTCGCATCCTCATCTATATTTCTCTACGGGGTACGACTTCGCGAGAAAAACATTAAAATTACTATAACAATTTTCGAACAGAATAACCATTTTTCCTTCCTGAGAAAAAAATATCAGAATATAGAAAAATCTGTTACGAGACGTGTTTTATTATTTCTTTAAAATTTTCAAATTTCTTTAAAAAGCTATTTTTTAATGTTACATTATAAAATGTAATATAAAAATTAATTAGTTAAAAGTTCTTAAAAACAAGAATCATTGTTAATTATTTTTTTTAGCTATTAGCATTAGTATAAAATAAAAAATTAATATTAATAATAAAAAAGTAGAATAATTAAAAAACTTTAATTATATTAAAAAAATATTTGAGATATAAAAAATACTCGCGTAAAAAGTACATAAATCAATAAATTCCATATATGTATTATTCTGTTTAGCCATATCAGTTTTATTTACATTTAAAAAATAATTGGATAGAAAATATGTTTTCTTCGCTAAATTAATCATTTTTATTTAAAAACATTGTTACAAAGATACAAGAAAGAAAAATGGTAAACAAAATAAATTAACTTGATGAAACGTTCAAAATGTATTCATTATGACTAGGAAATGACATAAATAATTAATTTCTTCTGTCTCAAAGATTCAAGCAAATACTCTAATTAGCTAGGATCTTTCTTACATATAAATTCTATAAATTACGAGGAAACATTTTGTTTTTTTGCAAATAATACATTTTAGAAATTAATTCTTTAATTATTTAATTTAATTTAACTTTTATCAAGTTATAAATGAAAATAATATCTGATTGTAAATGTTTCTATTTGACAGTCGTTGTATCTATTCAAAACACGCACACTGCGCGTATTTTCAATAAATTAAATTAAACGTAAATTTAAAAAATTATATATAAGTTTAAATTAAAAAAAAAAATTATTGTGAGTCTCTAAGGAATAAAATACGGATGAAATTTTCACCTCTTGGATTTTCCTTTCGTTTGCTGAAGTCTCTCTTTTCCTGCACTTTTGCGATAAAGCACGTGGCGTTTGAAAAGAGGAAGGGATTTGCAAAGGAGCACTCAAGTTTCGGCCCTTCTTCTGATCTACTTAAGATTTTCCGCTGTCGAACCTCATTCAGCCGAGACACTAAGCCTATTGTTTCATGATACACGATGAATATTAAGATAGCCCGTTAATAGGTCACGTTACATAAGCACATTATTCAATATTAGGTTAACTCCGGTATGTATACCTATCGAAAACTTAATTTATCAAGCATTATTTTCTTTAAAATAAATCAACTATATCAATAAAAATTCTATATACTTTTACTACTACTATAAAAGTTTTTAAATAAAATTTATGTTCTTATATTTAAAAACGTTAACCTTTTTTGCGTGTCAAAAAAGATATAATACATGATCACTCATAAGTAGAATAACCAAGCTGAACAAAGAATACAAGAGCTAAGCACTTTTGATATATAACATAAAGATATACATATATGTGTCATAAAAAATATTCCGCATATATTTGTGTGTCACTCATCTAATTTAACAATTATTTTATACCTTTATAATATAAATCATAATTGTCAGACAAGCATAGATAAGCAAAAAGGACAAAGAGATCGATATTTATCTCTGAATATAATGCTCAGATGAGATAATCTATAAAATAATAATAAAGCAAAGGGATTGTCGAAGAGTATCGCAACGTCTCTCGAACAGGATAAAATATTTATCATTCGGCGTAACAACGAAAGAAAGCGACTTAATAAAATGTCTCCCTCTCAGAAGTTCCATAGGCCAAACTTGCATAAAACTCATCCGCGCTCACCGCCTACGCTGTCTACCTAAAGACGCTCTTACTTATATCGCTGCAATTCAGCGAAGAGAAGCAATCTTTCTCTCTCCACCGCTCCCTAGTAGCTTGAGAGACGCTCCACGGCCGGATTTCTTCTTTCCAGCGTCGCAGACGACGAGCTTCGCCCGTCCCTGGCACGTAATTGCATTTCCACGAAATCAGCGGCGCCACGGGGCTCGCGTTATTATCGCCGAGGATTTCCACGCCGGGCCCGTAATCGAAACGAGAACAACGCTCCCGTTCCCGTACTCTCTCTCTCTCTCTCTCTCTCTCTCTCTCTCTCTCTCTCTCTCACAAACTCCCCGCCTAAATCAAGGCAATCCTCGAAAGAAAGCCGGCCGTGTTGAGTCGACGCGGGCGAGACGCGGGTCCGCCCCGGCGCGGCGAGATATTAGCCCTTGACGGCTGAGACTCAATTTCCGGATTGCTCGATAAAGCAGATAACCTGTTCTTACCTCGGGGCGAATCGCCTTGACGGTCCAATGTCTGCTTACCCGTATCTTCCGCCCGAATAGATTCTGATACCGCGATCAGGGATGTTAACGATATAACGATATTATATCGCCGCGCGCATTTCCGTTTAGCGAAAATTTTGATTGGCTCCGTTCGCAACTTTCGCGGCTCACATTTATTAAATATTTCACCGAGCATGATTTTTGATTAAAATTTCGCTCGATTAAAACAAGTTAAGCCGGAGGAAAAAATTCCATTGTCCATTTTTATTTTTTTGAAACTTAATTTTTGGAATAATCTCCATTATCTCGGATTAATTCAGAGAAAGTAACACTTCTTGTACGTACATATGTTGTTAGGTGGCTATTTCCCCCCCTGCAACAACGAAATAATTTTTGCCGGAGGGAAAGAGCCTGACAGGCAAGGGAACGAGGCGAGAATTACGACCGTGGAAAACACCGGGACGCGACGCTCCAGGAGGAGCTCCGGTACGCTCCCTCTCGGTGGGGTTACCGCGAGGGTCACGTCGCAGTCTTACTCGTCCGCTTTCGGTCGCCATTTGTCACAGTGACGTTTGCAAGCACGCCCGCTCGCGGCTGGTGTCTGGCGTCGCGCTATACGTGCGAAGTAATCACGCGAGAAGACGTAAAACGCATTCGTCAAGCTCGGAAGGACTTCCGCGCAAAATCCTCGGCTAGACAGTGTGGCGCGGCACGGTGCGCTCCGAACCGTTATCCCTCCCCCTACGCGGGGTAAAAGTGCCCCATTCAAAGCACCCCTCGATCCTACAGATAATAAATAAATCTCTCAGAAGAGGATGAACTTCTCTCAATATGGAGAGCATCCGATAATTTAATCCCTTTCCTAATTCGGGAGGATCAAATCTTGATTTCTCTCACGAAGAAAATTTTATATCAGAAATTATTATGTACGATAGTCTATAAGAACATAATTATATAACATAAGTAGTATAAATACGATGGCAATTTGATAAAAAAATATAGTAAAAATTTTTATAATTTCTTCTTTTTTGGTCCGCGCTTACCATAGTAATTTTTGTTATAAAATTTTCTGACCGTGCTGATCTGACAAACTCTAAATAAATCACACAATTATAAAAACTAAATTTAATTCGATTCAATAATCAACTGAATATAAATGAAATATTATTTTCCTACATATGTTTCTTATTTTATAAAGAAAGCGTACAGATTTATAAAAATTATAGATAAGAATTAGAACAAAGATAATTCAATACAGTCTATATATAATTGAAAAATCTGCATGAGATATTAATTTTTTAAGAAAGTAAAGTACATGCGTATATCTGTATACAGATATGCTTTACACAATTTTCTTTATTAAAAAATAACAATTTCTAAAATATGAAAATAAGTCACTATGTTGCTCAATCGTTATTTTAAATATATTTTTTTAATTATTATTCTCCCCCTACTCCTTTTCTGTTAAATTAAATTATCTTTCAGTTTTATACAATTGTTTATAAGCACTATTACTCACAAAAATATGTATGATGTGTGTAATAATTGCATAATATGTAGATATATGTGAATGTATCGGCAAGGCATTAAACTTGGATTTGCCAAGTCTAAATAATTATGGATCGAGTCCTTATGAATATCTTAGGTGATAAAGCGACATTGATGTTACACCTGTCATAAAAATTTTTGAACATTTAATAAAGCTCTGTGATAAACTAATCTGAAACTTTCTATTGTTAGATATCTTTGAATTTTAATTCTTAAATTAAATTAATCCCAAAGGATTGAGAACCTTTTGGCTAAGCGTGTTCTATTTAACAATATACCAAGCAAATCGATTTTATAATTAGTATATCACACAAAGTAAAAATCTATATTAATCTATATTAATATATTATGACAATCTATATTGTTATAATACATGAAAGACAAGTGGTATTTTTTCGTTGCATATCCAATTTAATATTCGTTTTGATAAACGAAAATCAAACGGACCGTATACTAGTAAAATACTTTGATTTTACGAAGCAAAGATAATCCACGAAACGAGATACCATTTCTTCATTTTACGGAATAAGAGCGCGGACGAATGGACTACCGCTCAAAATTGAGTAATCAGGAAAGACGCTGACCAGGCACAGATGTGTCAAACACTCTAGTTTTCGGACCGCTCGCGGACTAAAGCGCCTCTCCGTCTCTCTAACAGCGCTGAAAACTTGATCCGGCGAGAAACGTATTTCGGCAGGAGAAACAGCCGGTGTACGTGCGGGAATGTTCAAAGTACTTTCGGCGAAGGCACCGACCGTCTCGACTGTACGTCAGTCAGTTCGTGATTCAAGGCGACACTTAACCCGGTCTTTATAAGCCCTGAATCAACGGCCATTAGCCTTATACTCTCAGATAGGCATCTTGTAACTTCTTGTATTCCTGTAGCCGTTCGCGCGGCTTTCTTGGACACAGAGGGAATGCGCGATGCGAAGCGACATGGTTCTTCTATTCACGTGCGAGGACACGATGTATCGAACTTAAACCAACCAGACAAAAACCAAAGAAGAGTCGCGAAAACGAGTTACCTAATTTGAGGATGTATATACCCTGTTCATGTTCGGTACGTTCGATTATCAATCAATAACCTAAAGCTGACCACTCTTTCCTTGTTACAGGAAACATTCATTAATTTTTTGCAAGAAAAATAAAATACTTTCAATACCAAATACAGTCTTTTTCATATTTCACAAAATATAAAATTTTACAATAAATAATTCACGAATATGTTGCATAAACCAAACTTATTATTTCGACTAACTCTATTAAGCCCGCAAACTATTGTGGCAAATTGAATTTAGTCCTGTCGCAAAATCAAATATTGGCATGTTAATGCTCTAGTTTCCACGTTAATATTCGACACTAAATATTTCAATCCGTCACATTAAAATAATAGTAGGACGGATCAATATATTGTATCTTATATAATTAAATACAATATATAATCAAAAACTGAATTTTTCAAAATATCTTGCAGTTTTTATTTAAAAAATTCACCGTTTTCAAAAGTCCCTCTCTCCTTAAATCTTTTCAGGCATCCCTCAGTTTATTCTAGTCTTTTTAATTTTGTTCGTCTCAAAATTTAATATAATCCATAAAAGCTTATTTTATATACTACACGGAGAGAATTTTCTCTTAAAAATTATCCTGAACATCATGGTAATTGTGAGACAACGTAAACCTTGAAAAATTTTATTATACTTTTAGCAAAATTTTGTAAATTTTACTATACTTCTAACAAAATTTACTAAAACTTTAGCAATTTTTATTAAAATTTTAGTACATTTTAGTAAATTTTAGTAAATTTTGTTAAAAGTATACTAAAATTCTTCAAGGTTTACGTTGTCTCACAATTACCATGATGTTCAGGATAATTTTTAAGAGAAAATTCTCTCCGTGTACTAAATATTACAATATCCGATATAATTGTAAATAAAATGAATAAAATAACATTGTCTTATTTCTTGCAACGGCAAAATTGCATGTTGCAATAATTCATATATGAGTAAATCAAATTATACCCCGCGTGAATATGCGAATAAAATTAATATGATTGCGCAGGGTGTGATGCATGGCGGATGGACCAGAGCTACTGGAATCTATAAATACTGTATTCCGTTCAAAGCCACAAATTATAGTTCTGTGCTACGGTCTCTGAGAACCCAAAGGTTCCAAACTACGAAACATCCAAGGGTGAACAACCCGCACCTCTAGTATGCTGCAGCCGTTGCGAAGCTCTAGGATTACCTGATAGAATGTATGTGTGCCAGAATCTCTATAATCCAATAACCCACTAATCTTGCGCTCGTCCCGTCCGTGGACAAGCAAACCCTTGCTAATTCGAGTGTTCGAGACTCATTCTTCCTATTTCGCTCACTGTTAATCGTTGATCTCTTCGATACCAAAATTTTATCGAGCTGCTTTTATCATTCTATTTCTCACATATACTTCAATATAGTTAAATGAATTAAAATATTCAGTATAGTTAAATAAATAAAAATCTCTCTCTCTCTCTCTCTTTCTTTCTCCAAATTTATATTATTCTATACAATAGCCAATTGTTAATAATTTATTTTCATCTATTTTACAGCTAATAAATAGAAATCTTATTATAAATTGTCACATCCTATTTGTATCTTCAAATGTATAAATTGAAGAAATGAGATTTGCAGGCGAATCATATTAATGAAATATACGAAACCTTATCATAGGCGATTCAATCAATGGCCTTATTCACGTCTTGTACTCTCCTGCAACTCTGTTCTTCTACTCTCTTGGCTCCTCTCCCCCCTCCCCCCCTCTCTCTCTCTCTCTCTCTCTCTCTTTCTCTCATCACTATCTCACGCCACAGTTCCCAGTTGCACGTCCGTTCAATAGTTACGCGCATCCTACGTCATGTCTCTTAACGCCTGCAGCGTCAGTCGCTGACTTTCTGGAATACATCAACCTCGGTACTATATTTGTGCTGCGCCTTGGTCACACGGGTGCTACTCGATAAACTCGGTCACGAACCCAACCTACGCGTCGAATTGACGTTGACCGTTTCTCGAATCTCCCTCGATAGCTCGGTCACCCTTATGTCACCACATTGTAAAGCCAATTTTAACGGTGGTCGAAGTTGACACGTCAGGAAACCTTGTGACAAACGTCAACCTATATTTCTAACAACGCATTCAATACTACATATAGCTACTTAATTTTAATTTATATTCAACGTGTCGTAACTACAATTTAACTAATTTGTCATGTCGAGCAAATAAAAAAAAAGACAATATCTCAAAATTAATATCAGAATTTAAAGATAAAGCTTGAGAATAAATGTAATGGCATTAATGATTCTCTTAAATCCATTAAATTCTCTTAAAATCCATTAGTGACCATAATTTAGGAGGAGAAAGCCATATTATCGGCAAAAAATGCAGTTATGAAGCTTAAATGTCAAACCTTGCGAAAGAGAAAGATCGCATAAAAAGGTTTAAATTGACTCGATCGATGCTTCGTTACTAACGCGAAAAATGAAATCGATTCGGGACAATAGCTCATAAAGTATCATTACGAATAGGCACTTGATCGTAGGTTATCGAACTCTAAAAGTCTGAGGAAAATCCGCCAGTAGCTGCAGTTAACTGCCTTCGATGTCATTAGATTCGACACTTGGTGTTTCAAACTCGATAACTCGATTGAATCATTCTAACTGCTTCTCTCACGGCAAATAATTTCTCGTGAACGATAATCCAATATTATCATTTCTCTCTCTCTCTCTCTCTCTCTCTCTCTCTCTCTCTCTCTCTCTCCTTTGACAATAATTTTTCAGTTATAAACTTATATAGTCAATTATATACTTATATAATCAAAATCACATGTCACGTTAAATAATATGGCATTAATACGAAAGAACTCGTCAACAGACTTTAATCCTATAGTATCAACATATATTAATAATTTATTACAATCATCAGCTATTAATATTGTCAATCAGATTAATATCAGCTATCCTGCATATCTAATTTATCTCGATGTGCTTGCATAATCTTGGATCCCATGGCGAGCAGAAATGTTTTACGCTTTTAACAACGGTGATGGACGTACCTTCCGAAAGCAAGAAAAATAAGCTTTCTGGATTAAGTGCAACTCGACGTATTGCAATCCAGACTAAAACCTGTTCCTCTTTCATCGCTGTTTTTCTCTTCGTCCGGCTTGGCAGGGCCGAGCTCGCCGCGCTGGTGATTTGACACCGGAATGGAATGCAAATTTAAACGCATTTCTGCAATTCCAGCGGCACAAGATAGGTAGATGTAATGGAGATCGCCGTTTCTCGGCCGAACAAACTTTTGCGAACGGCGCGGGAGTTGTTCGGCGCGGCACCGTTCGGAACTGCATACCTTGCGATTTATTAACTAGGGTATACAAGCGAAAAGTCAATAACCACGAACATACATATTGAGTATTGCTCCAAAGAAGAATATGCCAGCGTATAATTTAACATTACCGATAGTTTATGCGATAAGTCATAAATTGATTAAATACTCGCGCAAATCGTGTGTAGGTCCCTTCACGTTGAATTAATAATAAAACTCCAGTAGTGGATGTCGTAAGATTAGCAGGAAAGTTATAAAACAAGCGATAAACTTGGTGTAAGGATGGCCTGTCAAGAGACGAGAGAATGTAAAGTATTTCTACTGAGTTGTGCGTTTTCTTCGTCTTTATATGTCCCTTCGGGGTACTCATAGCTAGAACATATTAATATTCCAGTCAAGGGCGCGTGCCATCGAGCTACTACGGACGCTGATGCAGTTCCGAGTCTCGCTGCCATCTTCGGAATATCCGGTGTCCCTCCGGAACGCTACGTCGCGGAATAACGGACGTGCTCATCCTAATATGTGCAGATTCCATAGCATAATAATCTCTCATGGAATTTCTTATAATACTCCTAATGATTATTCCATGCATAAGCGGATGCGTGATATTATATATAATATAAACTATACATATTTGTATATATAATATATATAATATACAATATTAATTAAAGTTAAACAATTTTACTATGCATAAATTGCAATCTATAATAAAAGCAAAAGATTCAATTTGTCTCTAACTCTACATCTTGCCTCTACTATAAATTAGATAAATAATAATTTGAATTATTTAATTATAATTTGTATAAGAGAAGAAGAGAGAAAGAGAGAGAGAAAGCAAATGTGTGTACGTACACGTATTTAATTTACCAAACATGAATACAGTATTGTAGCTAAGGGGGAAAGGAGTGTCATAGATTAAAATCCCCTTCAAATACTAAATGCGAAGTAGATTAATGTGAGATAATCCAACTATGCAATTCAAAATCACGAATCCACATATGCACACACTTAATCTATTCACTCTTGTTATCAATCACTAACAAAACACTCATCTATTAAATCTACCCCCAGATAGTCTACTTCATAGGATAATACTCTCTTCTTTCTCACATTGCCTCTGCATACTTATTGACTTTATGTAATAATCAATCAAGTTTATTATGTAATAATCAATTTAACTACAATTAACTTTACAATATTTATTTTTCACTGGTTCCTGTAGATATCTCTGCAAAATACTTATGTGCAGGATATACGTGCAGGATATTTCGAATATTTTAAAAATAACAGCAAGAGAACTGAATAATAATTTCGTAAAAAAAAAACCTTTAATTTAATATATCCTGCGCTATGAGAAAGAAAAAAACAATAAAAAGGTTCTATCTATAATCAGAGTATTAGTATTCTAGCGTCTTCCAATGACTCGGTGCCATCTTTGTGCTATCCAGCATCCCTCCGGACTCGCAATGATGGATGTGTTTGCTTCCTCTGGCAAGTGGATACGATCTCTTCGGAAAAAAGTCGATACAGACCAACAGTCGGTAAGGTTTCCTAGCAAGAAGCACGATATGTAACTACAAGAAGCTCCTCCGATACGTTGAGACTGAGAGCAATCTACCAGAGAAACGAGTATCTACCCGGGAATCCTGTACGGAGCTGCTGGAAACAGCGCCATCGTCGATTTCACTGGTTTCAAACCAGTCCGATGTGACCTCAGTAGTCGAGGGAGAGAGTTAGTTCTCCTAAAGAGCGAAAGTATCTGGTGAAACTTCTTCCAGCTTTTCAAAGAAGAATTGCATATTAGGTCATTCGGTTTAGAAGAGCATTTCCGTTAATTCTCGACTATATCTTCTCTTTATAAATTGATACAATTTATTATCAAGACTTGTGCTTCGATAAATCAAGTTGTAAACATACGATATACGTATATATTAAATATTATTATAATAAATTACTTTAAAGCAATATATTTTAAAAGAAAAATATCAAACTGAACGTCACTGAGACTTTTCAATAGCCAAAGATTAAGAGTATACAAGGAAAAATGATACAGTCGCACAATTTACGTGTATATCTATTTCGGGAACAGCAAGCGTGGGAAACGAAGATGTAATTGCGAGTTTATCCATTTGTCATCAGAGTTTCGTTAGCCGTTTACACCGTGCAATTCCTTCTCTCAATAGCGCCGGGATAAAATATGAGACGTGTATTGCATAGCGCATCAATCAGCATTAATAACGCCGGACGATTAAATCGGCCAAATGAGTAACGGCGTTTACGATTACGGACTATTTCATATAATGCAATGTCCGTTAACACAAAATCACCGTTTTGCCCGACCCTCGGAATCGATGACCATTAAATCCGACGGATTAAACACGATTCACGGCTGCATATCGATGCAGTATTTTATCTCAGCGAGTTTTAGAGATAAATCGCCTCGTCATCGATCGCGCGGTTTACGCGACATATCACTAATCGGCATCCCTTTCGCGGAAGGTGCGCGCGAATATCGATGCATATGTGCGATCGTGTGCTGACCTGAAAATAAATGAATAACCTCGTGAATAACCTTTGCCATAAGCGCTGCCCCGATTATATCGCCTCCCGGTCCGCATATTCCCCATTGATGACAGGATAATCATACGCGCGCCGAATAGACTACTCTGTGGATTTGGCTAGTTAGTTTCCGCAGTAATCGCGCGGTATGAATTCCGATATTACGTCGCTGGCCGCTCTAATTATTGCTCATAATGTCATATGGCGACAGTTTGATCAGGGTGTAAGTTTAATGGGTTCGATCGAAAGCGAAGAGAGAGAGAGAGAGAGAGAAGCGAAAGCGACGCAAAGCATCGCGATAGTCTTCAATAATAATAAAGTGTTGTAACACGAGACGCGTTTTTCATTTCACTCGCGACATGCTCACCGATTCGTGATCGACAGAGCACGACTTGATTTGCAAAATACAAATAGCTGCCTTCTCGTCGAACTTTTCATGTTACGCGTCAGGTGTATCGGAATAATATATCGTCGTTCGCCGAGCGAATAGCTGGAATGCCGCGGCAAAGGATGGTCCCGTTAGTCGGTCTCGAGCGAGAAATTGGAAAAATAAGAGATACCTTTACGCGGCGCAATGAAAGTAAGCGCGCGAGTAACATCGCTTGAATCTTATGATGTATACCAATAGGCAACCGCACCTACGAAAGAAAGGTATCCGAGCTCAAAAGGTCGCAAATAATAAATTGCAACGAAAGTGCATGCAATAATAATACATGGATATATATATGACGAAATCGTGAGCGGCAACAATAAAGCGATTGCCAAATCTCTCAGATATGCGGCTATTATGTAAATGTTAATTTCTTAAAAATAAATTCTTGTAGGCAAATATGATCAGTTTTCAAGACAAATTATTACTTTTAAAGAAAATTGTACAGTGTTCTGCATACGTTTTATATACAAAGTATCAATATCTTTTGAATATCCTTGAAACATTAAATTATTAAGATATCCCTATTTTTTTTCTTAAATAGAGAATATACAATAGCATAAAATATAAATATTGTATTAACATTCGTTAATAGAATTTTGCAGCTTAATGCAATTATAATACAATGTAATTATTCTCATACATCTCTTTCATCCACGAGTTAATCGAGTATCGATGACCAACAGTGCGGAATTTTGGAACGTCAAAAGTGGCGTGAATTTATTATAAATATCATAAATCGAACGCTTATGACCCTTCTGAGCGAACGGCCGCGCCGATGAGATAACGCGAATCCAAATTTTCATTTTCCTCCGCGCGCTGTTCCGCGGCTATTTAATTACCATCATTGTGGTGTGCTGTGCAGCGAGCCGATGGCAAAAATAAATATGAAAATCTCGACGACACGTGAATGACGACGAGACCGCTAATATGCAAAGCGGCGGATCGTCGATACGCGATATTTGCATTTAACAACTGTTATGTGCATCCGCGTTCACGGGATTCTCTCATCTCGTTTTGTTTCCCCCGTGACCATTTCATATCGAATGTTGATACAACTTCAAATATATCGCAAACATATAATCGGCAATAAGAATTTAAAGGTAAACAGAGAACTCTTCGCCGCGTGCTACCATTTATTCAATCTCGTAAATGCAAACACCAAAGAGGAAAAAGGGGCAAAGTAATATGAGAAATGTTAGCGTTGATATTTCATCAGTGGTGAAAGGGGCTCGCACTGATATTTCGTTCGTGTCGAAAATAAAAAATAAAAAATAGCCAAAAGAGGAAAAGAAATCTCGCGGAGTGTGGACAGGAGGAGCAGGACGTAATAACTCGCGGTGGACCGTTCGATATTCAAATTCGTCCAGTGTACACGTCGCGCCAAAAAATCTATGCACCCAGCGCGTGTGTATGCACCGGGCGGTAATAAAAGGCGTGAACGATGGCCGCGGGAAAAGTCATAATCCACTTTTGTTTGCGGATTTATCGGTCTTCCGTGATGCTTCGTCCGGCGTTTTATCGAGTCCCAGCGCCATGAACGAGCGATGGCGCAACAAAAGGTGGAAGCTTTGGGAACTCTCGACTGTCCTCTCTCTCCCTCCCCCCCCCCCCTCTCTCTCTGTCTCTCTCTCTCTCTCTCTCTCTCTCTCTCTCTCTCTCTCTCTCTCTCCACTTGGTCTCCCATCTGCTCTTGCACACGCACACCGCACACACGCACTCACACGCACTAGTCCGTGGTATAAAGAAAAAAAAAATATACCGAACTCTGGCAACGGCCGTAAATGACTTTCGCATATTTCCGCTCCGACCGGCGAACAAATATTTCGAAAAACAAAAAAAAACACCGGAGAGAATGGAGCAAATTACTTTTTCAATAGCTACGAAACGATTGAGAACCGGATACAACCGGATTTACACTGACATTTTGTAAAGGATTATCAGTACGCTCGTTATAATGAGTATCTCTGTGCTAGCATTGAAATCACTGTTGCCAGATTGCACTGAGTAATCTTGCCTCAAAGGATGCACCGTTAATATTTCGCATCAAAGTACGTACGTAACATCAAACACTACTCTTTTCACTCTCCAATCTACTTTTATATTTCACAGTATTTTTGTAGTAATTATTACTACTCTATATTTGCTGATATTTAATATAAAGATACATTCTTATATTAAAATAACTATCAATCACCGTCTCGCAATATTTATTATAGTTTATAAAAATTTATAGAAATTTGTTAAAATAACCGTGTCCACAATCGCCGTCTATCTCCAAATATTTGTCAAAGATTCCGCGATCTGACCGGCTCATGTTTCTCCGTCTGCCCTTCCGTATCCACAGCAGCTCTTTCGATTTCCCGAGTCCGCACGGCACGCCGCCGATCCCGCGAAATGATTACAAACGATCGGGGATAACGTTCAATAAAACGTCTCCATTCCACGTTCCATGCACGTAGCAAAGATGCAGTGTGCTCGGCCACCGAGTCGATATCGGGGAACACGTGTGTTTATCTATGTCCGTCCGGTATGTGGCCGCGACGTGCATCGCCGCGATATCAACGAGAATATGTCTCTATCGATACCGCTCAGGGAAAATCCCGCGGCCCTGTTACCGCCACGGTCAAAGGAAAGCGACATTCGAACAATTGACCACTCGAATCTCCCATCTTTCGTGATAAACGGGAATCTCCTGTTACGCGTACGTACTAAACGATATTTATGATCATCTCTATGTTCACCAATATATAGGTGCGGTATATATCAAACATTAATTTTTACTTTTTATCGAATCAGGCTTTTACATTATTATATTGCTCCTTTTCTTAAAAGTATAATCAGGAAATCTGTACGTGCTTTTCTGCTTTAAATTCTTGTATATTCTCAAATCCTAATCAAAATTTTTGAACTACAATTGATATTTAAAAAATAAAAAAAGAATTGCTCTTTTCTATAAAATCTAATCGACAATATAATAAAATATTTGAAAAAAATATTCAAAATAGACGTAAAAAAACTAAAAGATCCCTTTTTAATGACAAATAGTATTCAACAAATAAATAATTTAGCCTATTTTTTTAAAGGAAGTAAAATTATAAACATTTTTTTTTTGTTACTTTTTTAAGCATTTTAGTGATTTTTTCCGATAAAAATTTTGAATCAAAGTTTGTACCATCTTCTACTCTCATAGGAGTTGAAAGAAATAAAATAAAAAAGGAATAAAAACGTTTTTTAGTTTTTTACATTTCGATGTTTGAAAATATTTCAATATTTCGGTATTTCAATGTTGGAAAACCTCAAGATGCAGAAAACAATTTATTTCCCTTTCAATACCTATATCTAAATAGATGACGAAATAAATTCTGATATCTCAAAATCTTTACCAAAGTAACATAAAAATGCATATAAAAGCAAAAATTTGTTTTACAATTTTATCTCTTCACACCTTTTTCACCTCATAATTCTTATTAAGAGCTCACTCATTATACAAATAATATGATACAAATACAAATTATTCTACTAAAAAAATAAGCGAAAAATTATTTATTTATTAAATGTTTGTTAATAAAAAGATTTCTTTATCTTTATCACCATCTTTTATATTCTTTTATATCTTTTATATCTTTTTTCCCAGCTATTCCAGCTCATCATCAACTATATTTTTAAAAAGAGCAATTTCTTTTATTTTAAAATACCAATTGCAATCTAAAAATTTTGATTAAGATTCAAGTATTTAAAGCAGAACAGCTTCTAAGAGGACTTTAATGTCATAAATACTCTTACCCTGCTCACCAGCTATTAATTTTTATATTTAAAAATTATATTTAAAATCAAATATACATTTAAATATATTGTCTTAACTCTTTGCAAAGTAGCTTTGATTGCAAATATAAAATTGCGTTTGACTCACTTCGTCGGCAAAGATATTCTTCACTAAAATATGAACACTCGTCTGAGACCGTTCGTTATGAAATACTATTATGAACTATAGCTGCAGAAAATAGCATAAGCGTGTAACCGCAAGAAAAAAGTGCAAAAAAGAAAAAATTTCATGACAACACACTGGTGCCGCTGTTGGTCGTCGAATTAAGAATTATATAATCGGCGGAAGTGCGTTTCGTGGAGCGAGTATGCCCGTGCGATTCTGTAACTTTTTTAAATCAACGAGACTGCTCTCGGGCCAGCATTACGGACGCTAAAGTACGTCATTAGGTGGGTCAAAATTTACGAGAATCTCACGGGAATTGCCAGTTGCGCGATGCGTCGCGTGATCAACGATGATGACCGCGTGTACGCGTCCAAGACGTGCGAGGGTATCCTTAACGAAAAAACGTCCATGAAATCTTCCGAAAGTACGAGAGTAGCGATACGGTAGAAACACTGAGCGAGGGGGGAGGAAATCAATTGCATACAATGTTGCAATTTTCATCTGTGCAGCGTGATAATCCGGAATACGACGCCGTTATTTGATTATCGGACCAGAGTAACGGCAAATGCGCTTGAATAAAGGATAAAAGTGAAATTAGAAGCCTGGAATAATGAGGATTCTTAAAATACTGTAATACTCTTGAACGACTTTTGTCCGTAACAATTTCAAATATATGCTCGTCGAGTTTCTCGGCCGTGATATCCAATGTCGTAATAATGCTAAAAAGATGATTATAAACATTGTATACTGTATACAAAGAACCCTTTAATTTTTTATTATTCTCTCGATAATTTTTCGATTCTCCTACCTTCTATCTTAACTGTTAAATCTATAATTAATTGAATTATACTCAATTTGAGTCATTTTTATTTAATCATTCTAGTCATTTAATCATTTTAAATAACTATGCTCCTTTTCATACGTCAATATGTTCAGTTTCGTTTCATACGTTTATATGTTCAGTTTAATTAAAACTATGGCATTTAAACTACTTAAGAAAGGTATTAAATTTTATTAAAATTTAATTTATTATTTATTAAATAATAAACATTGCTTACTTTTAAATAATTCATAGAAACGATTAATATTATTGTTTTTTTATTCACATGTGTTAAAGTAATAAATTTTGACACACAACAAAGAATAACAAAATGTTATTTATATAATTCAAAAAATAAATTTAAATTTAACTCTTTATTATTTAATAGTATTAATTCAAACTTAGCGTTAGATTCTTCTTTTATTGCAAAACCTCTTCTGTTATCGCTACATATATAAAGTCATTGTCTTTTGTTTCTAGAAAATAAGAGTTGACATCTTTCGGAATAATATGTGAGTAAAAAATAAAAATTATTATGCACTATGCAAAGATAATAGGAACTAATTCTTGTATCAATTTCAAATACTCCAGTGTGGCGAAAGGATAATTGCGATACGTCGCATGCAAATACGACTCAACATCAACTTAAACGCATGCATGCATGCATTAACCAACTGAGAACGTTATGGCACCGTTAGTCGCACAATGAAGTTCTCCCGCACCTATAAGCGAACGCAATCTAATTTCACATGCAGAGCCGAACGCTATCTTTTAGTTAAAGAGACACGCGCGATAATTCCAACAAACAAAAAATAAAAAGCATGTATAAAAGATCTTTCGTACATAAAATACCTCGGTTGCTTTCTTCTTATACTATATTTCCTGAATAATTAATTTCTGTATCTATTTTTGAAAAATAATTATTCTATTCGAAAAAATGTTGATAGAGTTTCTATGTCAATTTACACAAAGAAACAATTCTTAATTTTCAGCCTTTAAAAAGATTGCTGTAAAAAATCATAGAACTCTACGCAGACATATAATTTATTCCTCTATAAGTTTCTTAAACAATTAAAACAATTAAAAGTTTATACATTGTAACAAATTTTGTAAAAGCGCGCTTGCACTTTTCCACCAGAATCATAAATTATATCTCTCGCAAATTTAAAAAAGTTAAAGAAAACTTCATCCAGCAGAAGTTCTAAATCTATTTATAAATTACAAATTCTTACAAATATTTCTTCCGGAGAATAAAAAACAAGATAAAATAATAGAAGAAAGAATAAATATGAGAATATAACATTTGTTTTCTGACATCTCTCTTAGTGCTTAACGTTGCAATCCCTTAATTCCTTTTAAAAAATGCATATTCCAACTAATAAATTCTGTAGCTTAAAAATAAATTATTTATACACATATATATACAAAAATTCAGCATAAAATTGCACGGTCATTAACAACATGTTATTAACAAATTGATAAAAACTTAATATCAGTTGTACCCGATTTTTAAAAATATTATTAGTACACACAAAATAATATGTGTTCAATTTTTCTGTATTACTTTATTTCTCATTCACTTTATATTTTTATGACTAAATATTCCTTATATTAAGTAAAAATATAAGATATTCTACAAAATAAAATATAGTGTGGATTTTAATACTCTTTTATCTATATTCACCTAAAATAATTTGTTTCTATCAATTTGCAATTTGATAAAAGATTTTCAAATCAAACACAAAATATATGCCATACAAAGCGTTTCGTTTAACTGTTATTGATTTGCAACTCTGATTATTTTGCTTGATAAATCCGATCCCACGGTTTACAATTTATCTACGTATAACCGATTAAACTATAGCCAAGTTGATTTGGAGACCGGATGAGTCTCTTTAACTCCGTTGCAATGAAATAGTAATAGTGTGGATCTCACAGTTGCAAGTGGTTGGCCACTCACAATGGACAGCAAATGAATCGCTTGTGAAAAGTCCGTTTATTTCTCCTAACTCAAAAAAAGCTTTTTTTCCTCTCACATTCTCTCGTGGACTCACAAAATAATTACCGCGTTATGTCTTAATTGTCTTCGTAAATACTTACAATCATCTATTCAATATAATATTTAAATTACAGTTCGGAGACTATTTGCGTTTTATATACTTATGTAAATGTAATTTTACTTTTAATATACAAATAAAAAGTATCTGAAAAACGAGAAACTGCATAGAATAAAAGAAATAAAGAAAAACTGCTATCTTACTTAGGACCGGTTGTTCAAACTTCTCTGATAAACTTACTTATAGATAAACTTATCAGGTAAGCATATGCCTAATCTTCATTTTTTCTCTTAAATAAATAAAGACACATATTTATCTGAGAGGTAAGTTTATCAAAAAGTTGAAACGGCCCTTAATCTTAATTATATTTAGATTATTACATCATGTTAAATACAATATCATATCTACATATAATGTATTATTGGCAAAGTATTAATTGTATAATTAAATATTTTATTCATTATTCATTCATGTGTCAAGCAAAATTAAAAATTTGCATGCACATAAAACGCTTATTCATTTTTTTCAATTCTCCATTTTCCAATTATACTTTAATATTAAAAAGGAAAGACGCCAAAATATTCACCATTTATGTCAATCCTATAACGTCGAAAGACGAAACGATTTTAAATCTCTCCGACAGTAATCGTGCTTATCACAAAAACGTCCAGTGTGTTGTCAAAGAAATTCCAATGCAACTACGTACAGATATTTAACCACGTACAACTGTCTGTTTAGTAAGGAACAAGTGACCGCAATCAATATAACGAGCAACAAAAGTAGACATGGCCATGATGACGACTCGCGAGCGTGATTAAATTAAATTATAAGCATAAAGTCGTTCGTCAAGTCAATGTTTAAACCAAATAGGACAATTTAATTTTATTATACTTTTCATTACCGGAAATAAGATTTCTTACATTTCTCGTTAAATAATTCACAGTAATGGCATTTCAACTGGAGCAAGATTAAAATATTTTCTGAGAGCGTTGTGGAAAATACGAATTTTCTGAAATTTATACTGATTTAAATTAATTTCAGTTTCAACAAAAAATTCAACATTTATTATATTTTAACATAATAAATTTTTAACTTTTTGTTAAAACTGAATATAAAAAGATAATATGTCCATATGTCTGTACGTAGTAATCATCTATAGTGAGATCAACCATTAAAAAATTATATGTATTATATATCTCTATATTTAGATTTGTATTTAATTTACATGTATATTTTATTTATATTTTATGTTTATATATTAATAAATTAATAAATTTATAAACTTCCGAATTTATAAATTACTTCAAACTCTGTTTATCTTTATAGACTATTAAATTCGTAAATTTGTTAACTAAATTCCAACTAAACTTATAATTCATTTCATACAAATTGCGTTATTTTTGTAAATCCAAAATTTAAAGTTTTAAAAATTTAATCCTTATCTTGAGATTTTCGGAAACATTTTAAGAAATACTATAAAATCTGCACTATATTATAAATGTTTAGAATCGTCTAAACAATAATGTGATTAAAGAAAAACGTAAGAAAATAAAATTAAACACGTCCAAAATTAATAAACCAAAAATAATCTATTATCTAAAAATTTGACTCTTAATTTTATTATCAATGAAGCTTAAATTAATTAATCAAAAATGTAGAAACCATTTTGATAAAAAGTCTAGGCAAACGCAATGTAATAAAACTTTCATTGAATATCAGTGCGAACAGAATCATAGATAGGAATCACGATTTAAAATGATTAAAAATTGATAAAACTTGGACCGTTCATCGATGATCAGCAGGTTTAATGGTCCGATAAATACATAATGGTACAGTCAGTCATTCATAAAGTTCGAAAAAGGAATGTGCTTGCTCGCGGTCGGAAATTTGATGAGTGATCAGATATGATAGTCGGCAGCCTCGTCGTTATCTATGTTTATCATGCAATTCGACATCGATGCGTTTACACACTCGTTGTACAATGCGAAAACTCTGGCATGCGTGCGGGATGTCAAATAAAAACATACAGATCTCGATATGGTCATATCGTTGAAGCATGTTAAAACGTTGTATGTTGGAAGAGAAACAGTTTGACCAAATACAGATTTGATTGCAAAACGCAGGAAGATATATTTGCAACGTGGTCAGTTTAGCTAACAAATATAGTTTCGCACCGACAATAAACCTACATTTATGTAAACAAAAAAAGATTTCACGTAACTGTTATTTTTTCCTGCTATTTTAACCGGATTTTTGATGCAACAAATTTTTAACGTTACACACAACCGTGTTTTACAATGATACTGTTGTGTCGAAGATCAAAAGTTTAATCGTACATATAATAAAAACTAATCCAGACTCTAATTAATATTGCATCAGGACCAAAATAAGTTTTAAATTATCTTACGTTAACACGATTCATTCTAAAAAAAAGTGTAACATATCATAAAAGAAAACTTTCTAATATCAACACTAATATTGCTCTATATATTCTATAAAAATGTATATATCTTGTGAAATTAATATAGTAAGAAAGATATCAGATCGCAAACATACACTACGTCCAATATCGATATCTTAATCATCAGAAATATTTCCTATACACAGAAATAATAAAAGGACATCGTAGAGATGTTCTCGTGAACTGCCATGAAGCGACAGTTCATTTTGCGACGGAGAAATTAAATTTGTCCCGATTACCGGCGCGTGACCGTGCAGTCAATACGATACGAGAGATTGGACATAATGCGGTCAATGCACCGTTGAAATAATGAGTTTGCAAGAACAACCTCCAAACTGAAGAACATGTTCGATGACTTGGGCGACACAAGGTGTGCGGCTGAAATCGCTTTCAGCATTCGCTTCGGTGAAAGCCGTATATATCAACGTTTTTACGGACCGCATAGGTATAGCGCGTAGCAGATTGTAAACCGTTAATGAAAACATTCATACAGTTAAATCAAGCCTTTCTGTTCCTTATATTCATCATGTTGAATATACATTTTCTTCCTTTGTGCAATATGCAAAAAAACTTTCATGTTCGTCTATGTATAATGCATTTATAATGGGTTTCGAATAAAACAATAAAAACTAGCTTTTTATATTAAACTATAATAAGATATCTTAATGACGTCGATAAGAATGACGCAAATGCTTCATACATTAACCAATATTGATGAATATAACATGTAGCAAGATTGTCATAAAGAAATATTAGATTTTCTTTCATTAATATAAAATAAATGGCCAAGAGAGAAATCGACTGAGCAATTTTTCATGCCTTTATTATCATTACATTCATTATTATCTAACTTTTCATAGTCAGCTCTGTAAAGTATACCAAGAACATAATTAAATACATGCCATATTCAGGAATATAATTATCTAACATGACCTTCTATAAAAGCATCAAACGTTACGCTTGCATGTAGATATATAATTTAATATCTGCACGTTCGCGTTATAAAAGAATCACCAATCACTGATGTCAATATACATATACAATTAAATCTAGTATTGATAATTTACTATTGATACTACTACATCGATATTAACATCGATATGGAGGATGAATTGATTCATCGGGAATGATAGTGCAACGCTTCGCTTGAACACTCATTACTGCAATCAATAGATTTCAAACAATAAACGGTCACAATATTAATTCCGGCACTTGTTTATCGACAGCCTCTATTCACTAGTTGCAATGTAATATGCTGGCAATTAATAGTTGTCGGCTGCAATGATTGCGCAATCGATGTTCTCACTCAAACGTTGTGGTCGACATAATAGAGTTGATATCGAATACAAGGAGATGTCAAAAGGGAATATAAGATTTTCACTCATTTATATTATTTGTCAAATAAAATAATATTTCTAAAGACTTCTTTTAATATTCCTTAAGAAAAATCTTTAGATTTAAAAAATACAAAAATTTAAACAATATGTATTAATCTTTCATGCAGAGAACAATTTTTTTATTTACTCTCTGTAACTTATTTTTCAGAGCGTAAATATTGCATTTTATTTATTTGCACTGATTTTTACGCACATATTGAAATTGCGAAAGTGCGGGAAAATTACTGAAATTTAACCGCGAGTTACAATTGGCAATATGTGCAACTAAAAAAATATAAGTGCATTTATCTAGCTTACTTTCAGCACTGTAACAATAGTACTCAAATAGTCGCGTTTTTTTTTTTTTTTACGTTTACGATTCCACCCTAGTTGCATTCAAACTGCAAGTCAAAGGGGAATTAACACGTAAATACGCACATTAGCATGTAATAAAAATATTTTAAAAAGTGGTTTCACACAAACATGCAGTGTACGCGCCATGTTGGCGATTTATATGCACATACATATAATAGCCAGCGTCAATTAATAGCCTCAGTAATAGCAATAAATTTTTGCAATATTAGATTTTTGTACCGAGGAAAAAGAGAAACATGTTTGTTTTATACGCTTAATATTTCAATTAAATAACATAATTTTTCCAATATTTTCTGCGCTTTGCGCTTATACATATTCTTCGACGTTGTGTCGTTTCTTTTCTTTTAACTAATTTCTTCGCGTTTAACCGTTCTTATTGAAAATTGTTCTTGCTGTATTATCTGTTTCAAAAAAAAAAAAGTATAAGAAAAATGAATTTTCTCGCCGGCGGCTCTTTTATTTTAAAATTATGTAACGTTATTGTTTTATAAAGGTCGCTCAACAGAATACCTAGCCAGACGATAATAGCAACGCTTACGAATGCTTTTAGCATGAAAGAAAATAAGAAGACATTCTATAACTTCAAAATGACACAACTAAAAGACAAAGACTAAAAATACAAAGCAACAAAAGACAATAATTAGCAGAAATAAATTTTGCGACACCTAAACCTACTATTATCAGCGGAAACATCAGCCGATAATACAAACGGATCTATAAGAATAAATTTAACACGTTATTTCAAACACCATTACGAGATAACACTCTTTACAAAAAGAAATACAATCAAATTAAATGTAATGCCAATTATAATTGTGAATTATTTAAAATATTTAAATAATATAACGTTCATATATTCTACCATAAAATGTAAAAAGCGTACTTTATTGTAAATAATACTATTCGTAACAAGATAGGATTTTTTCTGACAGAAGTTATAACAGAGCACAAACGGCAAATTGCGTGATTTGATATTTCAACACTATTGCTACTACGTTGCACAGGATATCGCGTGACTTCAAATCTCACATCAAATGACGAATGGAAAACGATTCGCACACGAATGCAGTGCAAACCTAATTACTAGACCGTATGTACACGTCGATTGATGATCATTATTTTCGATTGTACTACCGAATCAGTGCGCGCCGATTATGATCGTAATTTCCGGTTTTTCTCTCCCCCGCACGAAAAAATAGGAAGGAGTCGCATTATCTTTTTATCTCGAGGACGGAGTAATTAAAACTTTCCCGTAAACGCACGATTCCCAATTAAAATATAACATACGCTTATAAAATTGCGCTTGCAATCAATACCGCCACAAAATTGCAAATCGAACGAGACTGTGGATTCCATGCATTTTTATTTAGTTCAGAAAAGAGAACAAAATAAAAGGTGGGTGAACGGAATTAAATAAAATCGGCCTCGGATGCCAATATCATGGAAAATCTTTCTGAATATAACGAATTATCAGCTTACACTGCCATACAGTGAATTTTAGTTAAATCGTTTAGCAATTCTAAAAATTATATACATTGTATAGAATTTTATGGTAATTTTTAAAAGAGATGAAAAACTATAAATATTTGTTTATTCCCTGTTCTCTCTCCCTCTCTCTCTCTCTCTCTCTCTCTCTCTCTCTCTCTCTCTCTCTCTCTCTCTCTCTCTCTCTCTCTCTCTCTCTCTCTCTCTCTCTTTCTCTAGTAAAATACAAATAAATCAAATTTAAATATATTTTTAAAATATTGTAATCTCAGAAACCATTTTTAAGATATTTTGAATAAAAGAGATATCCATATAAAATACATATAATTCTGAATATTTTACAAAACTAATATAAATAAAAAATTAACGTTAAAAGCAAATCCAAACTTTATAAATCAATTCAATCAACATTATTGCAATTCAATTCAACATTAAGAATATGAAACTCCAATACTGAATATGTTTGCCAATATTTAATAATTTTTAATATCTCATCGACGTTTTAAAAATAATACATAAGAATATATAAAGCGTTAATAAAATTGATTCATTCAATACATGTATATTAATTAGGTTGATATAATTAAATGTAAGAAAATGTTCGTATCGCATTCGTGCATCTGCAGCATTAAATATATGTTAACAGATTTTTACATATTTCGTCATGCCTGTTTATTGAGTCAGTCTTCAAGTGAATTATGCAACTTCAGGGCTCGATCCAAAATTATATGTAAAACTCAATTTTAAAACAAGTATGTATATGTATGTATAGATTTTGCAAGTCAGCGCAAAGAGATGTTTTTTTATAGGCAAAGTCACCTTATGATCCTATAGTTTTTATGGAAGTAATTTACATGCAGAACGTAGAGTGGCGCATTGTGCCAGGAGATTGAACTTCTTGGGGTCAATTTAAAAATCCCGGTTCATTATTTTGCGAAACACAATGTAGATCGGCGCAAGCGAAACTACCACATCGCCAAAAAGCGGTTTCTCTCACTTCCCGTTTACGTGAAAATGTCGGCATTTCTTCAGTGATGCGCAAGACGCCACGGGATTTTTCAGAAGCCACGTAGAAAGATACAATTTGAATAAACGAATTTTAGCACTGTCAGCTTCTATAAAAGTGCAATAAACAGAAATTCCTCGTTCAAAATAAGTAAGAGAAAAGCGATTTTAGTACGAAAAATATTTTTTACGATAATGCAAAACTAATCAAAACATTATTAAAATTACAATAATTTCTTCAGTGTTTTTTATTATATTAATTTATTCAAATTTTATCATTCTTTCTCTTCCTCAAGATATAGGTATATATAATATAAGAATATAACTAATCAATTTAAATCCTAACATCTTTTTAACGTTTATGTTAAAAATTAAATATTTAAATTATTACACTTAAACGTTAAAATGTAATGTAAGTTATTTATATTAGTCATAATATAAAGTTATGTTTTTATAATTAATAAATTCTTTTCTAAGTGTAATTTTAAAATTTTATTAAAATGTAAAATAATATTGTAATGTAAAATAAGATTATACTTGTTCTATTTAGGTAATTTAATTATTTAACGTTAAGTTAAAAATTAAATATTTAAATTATTACATTTTAACTTAACGTTAAAAAATTAAATTATCTAAATAGAATAAGTGTAATATTATTTTACATCTTAATAAAATTTAAAATATGTCACACTTAGAAAAAAATTTATTAATTAAAAAAACAACTTTATATTATGACAAATATAAATATAACTTTAATTCAATATTACGATAAATAATATTAAAAAAAATGCAATTGTGTCAAAAATTACATTGACAAACAATTGCGAGAATCATAGATATCATATTCTCTTTTCCATTTTTTCACAAAAATAATCTTTTAAATTAAAAAAAACATACTTTTTATTTAAGTTGCATTATTTGAAAAAATTTAATTTCAATAAAAATTGAAAAAATTAATTTAAATAAAATACAGTACGTACATATAGTATATATTTAGTTTTCACGTAATGTACAATTGATAAGTTATCATTTGCTAGTGTTGGCAAAATTTTTTATGGTTTACCATTCGCAATTTGTTTACCATTCACAAATATACAAATTAAAAATAACTTACCTCTTTCACTTTGTCCCTTCGTTGCCTGGCGATAGGGTCCTTATCCTCTCCGCCGACTGTTAATGGCAGCTTATCCGCAGGCGCTGGTGGCACTGTCACCAAAACGATTTCTTCCTTGTGCACTATCAACGATGAGGAACTACTTGTACGCACTCGCGATTCACCCATGTCCGGTTTTTCTAATGTCTTTTGTTGTTGATACTCCTCGTTAATTTTCGCCTAAAAAATTTCGCGCGTAATCGAGATGTATTCCGCAATTATTCCGCAAGATGGCATGCAAAAATCGCATAATACATGTTTAATTAGTAATTGTTAATAAATGTGACATATAATCACGTCAAAACACACTGATTTTTACTGTTATATTTTTATTTTACTATTATAGTTTTTTTATTTTTGCAATCACTTTAGATTTATATTTTCCAGACTCAAAGATTAAACAAAAAGCAATCATATTTCTATGTGCAAAAATATAAATTAATGATTTCTATGTAATCATAAAGCATTGCTATTTCAAAAAAATTTATATATAAATAACAAGATAAAAAATTTATAACATATATCTAAAGTTATATTTATATAAGAGCACTTTATTTTTCTAAATTTATTTTTTATTCGACAATACTATATAAATTATACTCAATTATATTTTTTTTAATAAAAATAATAACCGAATTCTATATATACTCGAGTATTCATATATATGTATATGACATGAAAGACAGACTAACGGCATTTTAGTTGAAATAATTTCAATCTAAAAGATTATTTATAATATCAATGTATTTAAACACGCAGGATAACAAACTTATTGAATTTCGATAAACGACTTGACTAAAGACTAAGACTTAAGAAACTATAACTATTAAAACATTTTAAACTTAAAAAAGCAATGCCTTTTTTAATTAAGATATAAATATAAAATAAACTTCAGCTTTTACTCTCTCCATCAAATGCATATATAAATTTATATTTTATTCTTATTTATCCTATTATATTTATTTCTAAATTTTATGTTTCCCTTTTTGTTAAACTGTTTACTACACTATCATTCCCACAAACATGTATATATGCATATAAAATATGTCATATTTATTAAAGTTGGATCCACAGATTAAATATAAATAACTGTGCGGATCACTCTCATAGGAAAGAAACTGATATATTTATCTTCGAAAAAAGCATGCCATCTGTAATCTGAATTTTACGGAAATACACTCATTTTCGCCTTGTTCACCTCCGAACTAGTGCATGCTCTTGAACGCCTCACCCCGTTATATCGTTATAAAGAAAGGAAAAAAGAAGGGACACATGCCAGCTAAGCAACTACTACATGTGTAGAATAACGCGTTTCTGTGAACTCTGTGAAGTCTCGTCATTGATTTCATTCACAAGATTGTAAAACAACATTGTATATCCCCGAGAAAATTGTTAGAAAACAAAGATTATTGAAACAGTGATAACATACATAAATACGCAAATATTATTGATCATGATAAAGCATTGCCAATATTTTCAGATCGAGTTTCTATATGTATCTTCTTTATATGTCAATAATTGTGACTTCACAGTAACTATTTATTAATGCGCAATATTATTTAAGTTTAGTGTAAATGTATGTACATTCATTCAGCAACATGCATAAGCATTACTTGACGATAATGTTATTTGTATTCTCGTGGGATATTTTCTTTCACACGCGCGCCTGCGCTTATATAACTGTTGCTCCAACAGATCGCATTTCGCTTCGCAAGAGCGTTCTTATCCGATTCTCACTTCCTACGTTCAGAATAAACACAAAGAAAATGTTGCTGAATTTCGTAGAAGTTAGCCTCGATATCTTAATTTTAGAGCAACAAATTAGAATATCGAAAGCCACAATATTATAAAATTTCAGAATTAATCAGTGTCTTTTTTTCTAAAAAAAAAATCGATTGCGACGACGCGTCATTTGATGTTTGAGGAAAAATTGCAACGCATGTTAAAAAACCTAAAAAAAATAAACTCTGATTATTATTTTCTATGAAAAAGAAGAGCCCGGCAAAACGGAAATAACAGCGAAACGAGTCACGCACGCGTACAAACAAAATAAACTGTTGCTGCATACAACTCTAATAGCTCATCTGTATCAATTAACGTATGGGGCTAAAATTTCGATATTTATACAAATTTTATCAAAAAAGGTAAATTTATCCTACAAAATGTATTATACATTAACAATCTACTTGTCGGAAAGAGTTCATGTATCCATATCAAATTTAATAAATGCCTTTTCATAACAAAAATTTTTTTAAATATAGATTATAAAAAATAAATTATTCGACTTTCCTCCTTTTTTGTTGAACTATCGTCAGACTATGCGCGATTTATGGTTCAAAATTCGCAGTTCGCTATTCATATAAAATTCACAAATAATGTAAATAAATGAACATATTAATTAAATTCGTTGCTTCGCACTCGCCACCAAAACGGGTTTTTGAAATCAAAAGGTGTGAATCACCACGAATCAGCCAATGCGTGTTGATTCACGTATTTGTAGTTCTATACCACTGCGTTTGATTTATATCTATTCGTGTATACACATATACTGTTTACATTCGTAAAACTATCTACATTATCTAATTTATCGACTACTTTATTTATTCACGTTTACGTTATTTTTAAGCTCGTAATATCGAATTAATCACAATAAATCATGAATTATAAATTATAATTATAATTATTAAAAAATTTTAAATCGCGAATGGCGAATTGTGAATAATGTACGCAGTAAAAACACTTTGTTGTTTTATGTTAAAATAAATCCTTGTTAGAATTTTTATGTTAAAATTTAACACATTTGCTTGTTATTTTAACATACCGCTATTGTATTAATTCAAGTCAAATGTTAAATTATTAAAATAATTAAAAAAGTAATACAATGTGCACGTATTTTTAATTTTATACAATAAAAATATTTCTTATCAATAAGAATTTGTGTTAAAATTGACAGAAAAAAATGTTAAATTTATTACTATAATTAAAAGCGATTGTTATTATTTCTCGACGTGATCTCGTGATATATGTTATATTAAAATTATAATAATATTAAAGTAACATGTTATATGTGTTACTTCGACATAATTTTCTCAATAAATTGTTACATAAAAGTTGTCAAGTTATAAAATTTATTAAATGTAAATTATAAAATTTACATTTATTTTTATGTTAAAATATAACATAATATTTACGTTGCTATTTGACATGTGCTTAATATGTTAAATTAACAAAAAAATTTCTGTGCACTGTTTGGCGCATATGATAAATTTAACACAAATTTTTCAACTGTAGCAGATTTACAGATGACGAATGACCAAGCGAATAATGAACCAAGAATTACGAATCATAAGTCGCACATAATCTGGCGCTGGCTTTATTGCGAAACAATTGCTAATTATTTTTTTAAATCATTAGACGTTGTTTTTTGACAAAATATTCAATCACTATCGAGTACTTGGGTCAGTTCCGATTTCCAACGAATTTTCAAAATAATTCCGATTAATCACGATTTAGAGTCCAGTGTCGAGATATCAAGGCTGATTGCCGTACAAGGGCAAGATCACGGCGCGACCTTGCGCGACCTACTCTCTCTGAGCGAAAAAAAAAGAGCGCAAACGGGACTTTCTCGGCATCGCCGTACATAGCGAAAGATATCAAAAGATATCCGATATCGCGTAATTTCCATTTGCAGAGCAAAATAACGCGAATTAACTTTGACTCCGACGAATCCCAATAAGTCAAATCAGCCGCGTGAGATCCGCTTTAAAATGTATCTGCATTTGGTGGAGAAATCCATACATTAAATTTATAACGTCGAATTTCAGTTATTTCTTACTCTATGTCGCCATTGGTCTTACTTGATATGTTAATTTAATTTAATTAACAGAGTTAAATTTAACTCGAGAGATGTATTGAACTTGGCTCAAATTTTTTTATTAATTATTCACTACAAACTATTTCAAGCTATTTCAATATAATTATAAGCAATTTAATCACTGAACTAAATTGAGAAATGTAACTTTTTCAGATTAGATATTTTATTTATATTAAGATAAATTTCGACATAGAAGTTAAAAGTAATAAAATGTTTAGCTCAAGAAATTGATTTAAATTTAATCCTTCAATGTTTAACAATGTAAAAAAATAAACAATAAAGGAGACGACAATGCTGAGCTCGAATAAAATGCATCAAGTGCGAGTAGACATTCCAATCTCAAAATACGCGCATTCCTAGAGGGGACATAAAGCTCAATAGCTTAAATCATGGTTGAATGAAAGGGACGAGCTGCACCAGCTGTTCGCATCGTACTACTGTGCTGCACCGAGATCGGTCAGCTCAATAAACGTTATTGAATGATAATGTCAATTAATTAATATTAATATCAAGTATTGACGTCGATCCGCTCATCTTAACACAAACGGCAATTTAACGGAAGATTGTTATCGTTCATTGAGACGGAATCGTGAACGAAGTGACAGAGCGCGCAGGGTCCGCGCACGTGCGTCAGCCATGTACACGTTACAATGGCCGTATGTAAACAAACGGAGTACGAGCGCGCGTAAACGGAGCGTGTCAATCTCGCGACGGTAGTACTGTTTATTCGCCGAGAGGATTCGACGAGGGATCACGTGTGAAAAAGTGTTTCCCTGGGCGGGAGAGAGAGAAAGAGAGAGAGAGAGAGCGAAGGGAAAGTACGAGAGAGGCGTTCGAGAGAGCGGTTTAGAGGCGAGAGCAGTTTAGTGTTGCACCTGCAACTTCTGCTTGTCCTCGACGAGGTGCACGTCCTGGTGATCGCTGCCCTCGTGACCCGGCGGCACCGCGTTCGGATGGCCGTACGCGGACGAGCGCGAGTCCTTGAGGTCGGCGGAGGCGCGCGGTGGCACCGGGAGCAGCAGCTCTGGTCCAGCCTTCTGCATGCTCTGGTACACGCGGTAGACGCTGTTGACTGCGGCGCCGCCGGTGCGAAAATCCGGCAGGTAGAAGAACGCGCCGAAGCACACGACACCGAACGTCATCAGCACCAGGAGGATCAGATACTTCTCGCGCGGACGGAAGGACCGTCTCGAGAACAACGGCACCGGTACGCCGTTCGCGAGCCGCTGGTACGACGGCAACACGCCACTCGACGCGCTCATTTTATCGCGACACACCGACACACCACACACACACACACGTGTTACGCGCCGCGTACGGGCACTTGATCACCAACCCCGTTGTTGTTGGCGGACACGCGAAAAACTCGAGCATCCGTGCGCGTTTCGCACCCGTGGCTCCTCAGCCGTCATACGCCATTACCGAATCGAGCACCACCTGCGTGCAGCAGTTGACATCTCGCGACTGCTCCGAAGCGCCGATCAGCTGACGTGGCGCGCGCGGGAAACGACCGGCTGACTGTCACTTGCCAGCCGTCCGGTAGCGACAGCGCGGGCGCCATCTGTCGACCGCGTCCGACGAGCGGTATTCGACTTACTGTCGGTAACAGGAAATCCTATACGTTTTAGCTGAAACAAAATAATATAATTACTCTATGAGCGGGAACATAGCTTTTGCATAACGCATAATATACATAATGCATAAGAGAATTAACCACTCAGAAGTCTTTATTTCTATCCTGAGGAGGGAAATAGACGACTCTGATCAATTGGTTTTCTTATGCGTCATGCACTATGCGTTATCCAAGTCTGTGCTACGAAATTATTTCTAACGAAATATTGAATCTTTTATGATCCAAGGTCTGTAGATGAACGACGGAAGGGGAAGGAAAGTCTTCGCATGAGCGCCATTTTGGGGCTATAAAGTGTATGTATGGTGTTTGTTGTACGAGAAGAGTGAGGCGTCGTAAAAGTAGAATGTGGGAAAGGTGGAATTGATACGTCGTATTGGCCTCGGCCATGTTGGGCGCCAAATGTGTAAATATGGATGCGAAGACCAGCTTCGTTCCCCTCCCGTCGTTCATCTACAGACCTTGTAATCCATACGATCCATAGGCAATTCTAATTTAGATGACATTTTATACAGTTTGCGTAGTTTATACAATTTATATTATTTACATGTAATATAGACTATTTACATTTTACGCGTAAACGTATGATCCTCTGGCTGAGACCTGTGCTGCGACTCTGAGCCCGAGCATACACACACACGAATCCGCCTATCCGTGAGGCGTCGGCTTGGTCGACCGTCGCGCACTCTGCTGCGATCTACGTGACCTACATTCAGCCGACTCGACACTGCTCGGCCAAACGTAAGTCATGTAGATAATGTCCACGATTTTTGTGGTTCTTTTCCGTACTGTAGTCAGGAACATGATTCCTGATGTAGTCAGGAATGGTCAGGAATGAGATGGATTAGAATGGTTAGATAGCCAAAAAATCGATCTGTCATCACTCATCAATCACTTCATTCTCCCAACTATCAACATGAATTGTGGAAATTACAGAACTGAATTTATAAACACTGACTGCATAACTCAATATTTGTTCGAGTCTGACAATAAGAAAAATGTAAGTAAACATTATTATTTTACAAAATTGTTCTGCTTTTACCAGATATTATATAATTAAATATGTTTTACTTAAAATGTTATATCCTTGATGCATTACATTTTTACTAAATTATATAAATGAAAAGTTAGTCAATCATTTATTGTTTCAACCAAAACTTTGCCGACTAAAAATTCAGTAAAGATTAATTTGTAGAAATCGACACTCTATCACTCTTGTTGTCATCTAATCATAAAACTATTGTCTTCTAATTTTATATATTTATGTTAATCTGTCACAAATTTCTATCCATAGTGGATAATGTCAACATCTATTATGAATTCAAATGTTTATATTATTCACTGATGTTGATGAGAGCGAGGGTGGTGCAATAGATTGCACACTGCTCTGTTATGCTAAAGCACTGAATTACTCCCAAGTTCAATTCCAGGCAGAAGCGGAAAAATTTTACACTCGTTCTTCTCTTTGATTGAATGGCAAATCATCAAAAGTATTCTATGTCTCAAAATCACTTTATTTTAGCCATTCGCAATCTTTATTAAATAGTAGGTTCCGTATCTGTATATACAATCCATGTATAGATGCATCACAAGTATAGAACATTGAACGTCGCAAGACATTTAAAAAATCAAATCTTAGAAGTGTCTTTTCTCCATAGAAACATTGTTAGTGCTTGTATTATTGTATATAATGAGAAACAATACAAATTGTTCAAGTTTTCTAATATAAGGAAAAATGTCATATTCAAATTGGTTGCTTAGATTGATAATATATTATCCTATTTTGTATGCCATAATGTAAAATTAAGTAAATATTGCTATTTTTTCTATTTTTATCTTTCTTCTTACAATTGAAGTTTTTTACAAAGATCAAAAGTCTATTTTTTAATCTAGGCACTAAATCATTCTCTATCAAAACAATTTTGTTCCGGTAAGAATCAAACAAAAAATGGACAATATAAATAAATAAAAATAGATGAGAAATATAAAATTTCTACAAGAATCAAATAAATTCAAAGGATCTGATTAAACCTACCAAATTTCCAATTAATTCAACAAGACTTTTTTGAGTGCAATAATTATAAAATTAAATATATTAGAATATTTTTTATAATCAGTGATTTGAAAGTGGTTAAAATAAAATCAATAATATAATATTATAAGGGGACTTTATTAATGTCAATGAAAGTAAAGTATTTTTAAAACAAAATACTCATACAAAAAGTATAAAATCGAATATTTGTACATTGATAGCGCTTAAAAATATCTAAAAAATCTAAAATATCTAAAATATAATGTAACGCAATGTATGTTAATATACGAAACGTAACTTTAAAATTGTTAACATAAAATAGACTTCACGCATTCTCAGAGATCAAGTTTTACCTGTTTCTTAATTCTTCTCTCATACTTTGCAATACAGTTTCTATCCTAATGAGATAAGTTCTATATATAACATGGCTAGTATCACAATTCTCAACTTCTTATTTTCGCAATAAAATAGAATATGCAATTACATAAACGGAAAATCTAGTTCGCTCAATTATAACTTACAAAATGAATTGGTTGTGCTGATCTTATAAGAAAACGTGATTGTGTATAATTATATACAAATAAAAATGTACTGCAGATATGTACGCCGCAATTTAAATACATTGGTCAATTATTTTAAAATTCGGGTACAAATATATTTAGCAAATGATTTAATGTTGTGTTAGAATTTACGCATGTTACAATAATACCTAATTTATAAAACCTAGATTATTAAACATATCAAAATATATCTAAAATTGTATAATTAAGTACAATTTTTTAAAAATAAATTATAAAAAATGTTATGTTAATAAAATTATACACGAGAATAACTAATAGCTGCACAATGAGGGTCTCCGATCAATCAACTCCTCTAATATTTATACACAATAATATAATTAATATTTATATTTCAGTACTTCATCAAATATCATTTAAGTCATTTAAAACTATCGGATATACAATATATATTCAATTTTATATTTTAATTTTTCGACGTGCCTATGTAAAAATTTATTAAATTGTACGCAAGAAATAAGCTGTTTTTAGAGCTGTTTCTAGCAATTGCAGATTATTTCAATTGTAGAAATGAGTTTGTAGAAAATACAAATATTTCAGAAATACATCAATCTTTCGTGAAATATATCAGTAACTTGTTACTTAATTGTTGATACTTGTTGTTAGTTGTTGGTTATTAATTAATTCATCACGCGAATAGAACAATGCTACTTTTTCATCAGAAAGTATTAAGATTCAATGAAACCGGTAAACCGGTTTTAATTGTCGTCGTACAGAACAACTCAAGTAGCTTTATTAGTCGGTCGGAAACGAGACATGTAAAAATCGCAATCCGTACAATATAGTGCTGGTTCAAGCACATTTTTCTTTCGACAGAGATTACAAGGTGTTACGAGTGCTCTGACGGTGGTTGCAATGCCTGTTGGTGTTTGCAAAGGAGGTTGCGTCATCATCGGAACAACCTTCGCAGTGGACATTGCAAAATGCATTTGTTTGGGAAGAGGAGGATGCTGATAAGGCGGATACTTCACATTCGGCTGTATCTGACCGTTTTGCAGAGTCTTCGGATACGTTTGATTAGAACCTTGCTGCTCTATCTTCTGAGACAGTTGGCGCTGGTAATTGTCATGTCTCTGCTGATAGCTTTGCATATTTTGTTGCTGCTGCTGCTGATAGGACACAAGTGAGTTGGACGGTGGTTGATATTGCGGTGGTTGACTGGGTCTATTCTGCGGAAGAACAGTTTGATAGGGATGACCCTGATAGGAACTTTGAGAGTATTGACTTTGATATGGACTCGGCGATTGATTAGGCGGATAAAATTGCTGCTGCGAATGTTGAACGGTTATCGGGCTGGCATTATGAGATGGCATTCTTTGATTCAGAGTATTCTGCTGCGGTTGAACAGTCACTTGCTTGTTCATTTGATTATGCTGCTGCTCCAATTGATTGTGCAATTGCTGCTGATAATATGTCCCATAGCCATTTTTCTGAGGTAATACTTTCGTCTGTTGCATTCCATTTTGAATGTATTGTCCATTCATTTGCGTCGGGTAAGGGCTAGCTGGCTTCTGAGTTTGTGATAAAGGAATAATCTGATTTCTTGGATAGGATACTTGCGTCTGCGGATATACTGATTGCTGCTGCGAATGCGGAACAGTTATCGGGCTGGCATTATGAGATGGTAGTCTTTGATTCAAAGTATTCTGCTGCGTGTATCCATTCTGAGTGTATCTAATCTGCTGTTGCAGTTGCGGTGAATAAGACGTCGGTTTCGAAGTATTTATGGGAATGCCAGTGTAGATCTCTTTACGATCGACTACATCTTTGCCTTCATTCCCGCAAGACTTCTTATCCGTCAGTGATCCAATCGAATCATTTGAATTCTGTCGTCCAAACGTAGGTTTAATTGTATCTGGAATTGGATTAACGCTTCTTAATTGATCCTGGAAAGGTGTCGCCGGCATACTATCGGCTTCACTCTTTAAAGGAAGGGTCTGTTGTTGAAATTTCGCGACGCTATTTTCGCGATTCGTCTCTGCTTCCTGAAGACTTCTAATTTCTCGTAATACTTGAGCAGTTTCTGGTTTATTCATCGCAGAACGCAGGACTCTCTCCAAAATAGGATTAGGTATATACGAATCCTTTTCATCATCTTCCGCTGTCGCAACAAGCACCACTTGATCACAAAATGATACGCTTTTCTTTTTTCCAATTCGCCGTTTCACCTTTCGTGGAGCAATATCCTCCTCACTTGGCAGTATCGTTGTGTTTTGTATAGTGTTCTGCATCGCTACTTCGCTGATATCATCTTCTGGACAATCAATGGGCAAACCATTCTCATGGGGGAGTGTCAAGGACATGGATAACATCGCGGCGTTTAATTCGCTTTGTTGAACAGACTCATTTGGCGGTACCGTTGTAATAAAACTATTTTGGCTGGAACTCGAATCAAAACTAGAATTTGAAACAGTTTGGGAATTTGAAGTTTCCACCTTCGTGAAGATTGCAGTATTCTCAATAGGTAATTTGGCCGACTTCGAGGCCTCCATCGATGATGTTTCCTGAGGCATATCCGGTATTAGTATCGAACAATTTACATTCTGTTTAGTTTGAGGTTTCACATCTGTGTCTGACTTCGAGGTTGGTTGTAACTTAATTTGTTCAAATCTAGCGGCCATGTCTTTTACCGAAGAAACAACTTTTGGACAGTCCGTAACATCACGACCTTGATCATAACTCTGTCCGAGATTATTCATCATTAAGTCACTGGTTCTTCTAGCGATAGTCGGTCCTGAAATCGTCGGCATCGATGGAGTCCTGACTTTTGGAATGTCTTGATTTAAAGGTCCTTGTCTCTTCATTTTCCTCTCTGCTTGTTTAGCTTGTAGTTCTCTCAACCATGTTTCGCTCGAAGACTTCTCCTCATCCTCATGTTCCTGCGCTCGTTTCTCTTTATTTGAATCATCAGTTAATATCTGTTCTCTTTTGTTTTGTAATTGCGTCAACAGATTACTAATTTGCTGTGCTTCAATTTGCTGTGGAAGTTGTTGCGGTTGAACGGAAACTTGATGTTGTTGAACAGAAACTTGATGCTGTTGAGTCTCTTGAAGATGAGTCGGCTCATCTATCGGTGGTGGTGGAGGCGGGAAGTCCTCACTGGTCTGTCTCGAATGTGACACTGAATTTACTGATGGATATGGTGGTGGTGGTGGAAAGTCCTCACTTGGTTGTCGCGAGTGTGAAATATTACCATTTTCGGGATAAGGTGGTAAGGAATCCAGCGGAAATTGTTGTTTAGCGGGACTCTGCTCATTGTGGACGTCTGCGCGAGTGACAACGAAGGTCGGCTCATAGAGTATGCCGTTAGCATATTGTACGACGTCATCCTGAATCCTAGGCTTATTGTTATAATTCGTTTGACATGCTCCAGGAATATTAGTATTCTGTTCATTATAAGATGGTAGAAATGGAAGCGAATGTGATTCCGCGGAGTAATCGGCATAATCCGATGTCCTGTTTGTTACATTAGATGAATTGTTCGTATTCATATGATTCCAATAAACATTGTTTTGATCCTGCGACAAATTTGGCGCACACCGATTATCCGGCAAAGGATATGCAGCTTTTTCAGTCTGTTGCTCATTGTGCACTTCGCCCGAACACTTAGACTTGCTAAGCTGAGAAGTGGTCCTGAGCGGTGGGGGCGGAGGCACTTTCGCCACATGTAATACTTTGCCAGCGCTACCATGAAAGCTCTTCCTCATCAAACGACTTCTCTCGAGATTTGGATTGCTAGTATTCCCATGTCCGTTGTTTCCGGCGAATTCCAGATGTCCCTCTGACAAATAACCGCTCAGTGATTGGCTTGCATCACTGCCTTTTAGACCAAGACTCGAATCGTCTACTGACTGTTTTGGTAAAATGGATGATCCTTCCGCATTCACATTCGCCTGACCATCTTGTCCTTCTCGTAAATCTGGCATACTTCTGTTCTTTCTCTTGATCAATCCGCCCATAAGCAATTTTCTACGTATCTTGTGTTGCTTCTTGCCCTGCTTCTGTTCAATCACGGCTGCGTTATTGAGCTGTGCATTTCTGACGACAGTTGCGTTAGTCTCGATTTCCTTTGACTTCTCAATCTTTACTCCTTTTGGAGATGGTGACAATCTAGATGGTGCTATTGAAAAATCCTTTGACACGTTCTTGTTCCTCTCCTCACTTCTTGCACGTTTCTTATCCTTTTTATCGTCATCGCAACGTTTCGTACGGCTAAACAAGCCGGTCCTCTGCGTTGGCCGATCATACAACATATACTCCTCATCCTCAATGACATTCACCGCTGTCGCTTTACTACGTAGAGTCTTCTTCTTCGGTAAAGTAGCGTAAATCTCAATACTCTTCGTGGCAGGTTTATCTACCACTGCCGTTGATGCGTTTACAAGAAGTTCTCGACTATTTTGCCGAGAATGATTACCTTTATCTCGCGAACTTTGCCTCGAGTGTTGGCTCGATTTGCTGTTCTCTCGCGAGTGCCTTCCTTCAGGCGCCCCATCTAGAAAGAAAAACAACCGCAAATTCATATATATATTTTTATTCCACATGTTTCACCAGACTCTCGATTTCTTACCTTCTTTGTCACCGTTAACAGCAATTTGTTCTTGCAACATTCTCCTGTGTAAACTCCTCGTTCTCATAACGCAAGTATTGTGTTTCATTCTTGCTATCGTGATTGTGTGTGGATTATTATACGGAGCGTCCATCGCTGCTCTAGCTTTATTGCTGGCGGCACTGCACAATGCGACAGCCGTGTTAAGATCGCCAGCATCTTCGGCGGCACGAGATTTGTCCAATAGCGCGTCCGTTTCTTTGCATAATCGTTCGCAATCGTCACCGGAAGAAGGCTGGTAACCTTCCGGTATTTGAGCAAGCTGTAAGAGATAATATTTAAATTACGAAAGAATACAAACATCTAATATTTAAATAACGAAATAATACAAACGATAACGAGAAATTTAGAAATTTAAAAATTGACATAATCTAAGCTCTTGTCTTATCTCATTCTCAATTTTGTCATCTTTTATTTACCTGCAAATTGTGCTTTAAACCTTGCTGAAGTGGAAGACTATCCGTGGAAGACAAAGAATACGAGTCGTAACCAGCGTCGTAATGGCCGCTGCTGCTGCTCGAGAGTTCCCCGGATTTGCTAATGGGGCTTTTAGGTACGCCCGAATTTCTCTGCATTTTATTAACAATATACAAATACGTATTGTCCATTGTAGTCGATGAACTCGACGACGCGCTGTTTCGATCTCCGGACCAGTTACCAGAATCTCGTCTTCGCGGCACGTTCATATGGTCAGGAATGTTGATACCATCTTGCGGCGCCGATCCGACGCTTAAACTACGTGTCAATTGCATCTGCTGTTTTTTCTGTTGTTGCATTACGTTCTCCACGGCGCGACGGCTAATATACTTCGATTCTATTTCACCATCAACCGCGTCTACGCCCTGCGTGATATTAATTGAATAGCAAAATATTAAATGCAAAATCTGTACACATCTTGCTTCAGTAAAAGAAAAATGTATAAAAAGGTTTATAAATATTGATATTTTATACAACATACCCGATTGCTGAATATATTATTCTGGATGTCTGTGAGATTCTGATAATCACTGTAAACGCTTCGTTGAGTGTACATGTGCGGTGGACTATCAGGATTAGGTGTAATGGCACGTCTGGCAGTGTTATTGATGGATGGCTTTTCAGGACTAGGTGTAATCGAACGGCGCACGCTGTTCTTTGGGGATGTCTTTAGGCCATTATTATTCGGAAAAGGGATAATAGTCTTTGGAGCATTCTCGGTATTAACAGGTGTACCGGCAGGCGTTGCGTATAGCAGTAGCAAAGGCTGATAACGACCTCTTCTGCACTTTTCCACGACTTGCTCCCATCGAGGTCCAATTTCCTTGACAGTGGCGTCGTCAAAATAGATCCACACCTAAAGATTTATTTTATCATCGTGATGATAAACTCATGCTACTGCTGAAGCTAAAACTATCTGTTGATACGAAGGTAACACTGACCTTCAACTTCGTATGGAAGAAGAATGTAGAATAATGTTTTCCGTAATAAGTAACCACGCCTACAAGATTATGCACGGTATTGGCACCCCATCGAGAGTCTATCACGCTGTGGAAGACATCACTAAGCCGAAGGGACGTGCCCACAGTCGCAAAAACGTCCATGATATGCTCCAACGACGGTCGTTCGCTGTCCCAGACGACGCCGACGGAAACTATTTCCGGCCGATTCATCAAGGTCCGACATATTTGAATTTTCGCACCGCAAGAACTCTAAGAATGAAAAACAAAGAGAAATGTATTTTTTAATATATATTATTATTAAATCTGTATAAATAGTACCATTACTATTAAATCTTCAACAGCGATAATAATTTCACGTTTTGATCAAATCGGCGTTCCATTTTCGAGAGAAAGTTTAAATCCGGTATGAATTCGTGGAAAAAATGTATTCATAAAACTCGTATTCGAATGAATCAGACCTACATAAGCTTATTTAAATCCAATGTTATGAGTAAACTATCACGAAATTGATATGATGAATATAATACTACAGAACGGGACTCAGTGGGTTAGTCACAGTTTGACCAAAGATTTATGAAATATCGCTTGGCTTCGCTTACCGGACAGTCACGGATGTCACCCATTCCGCCAGCTCTTCGGAGAAGCTGTCCGAAGAGATCCGGATTATTTCTAGAATTTAATGGCGTTTGATGAGCCTGAGACGTCAAGGCTGAGGCAGACACGTAATGAACCATCTACGAAAAAAATGGAGACAATAATGTATGTTTTCCTTTCTCATTTAATAAATTTAAAGTTTTAAAGAAAATCAAGTTTTATAAAATATAGCAAAAGAATTATTATTATATATTATATAAGAATAAAAAACCAAAAAATTAAAAGCTCAGATATTTTTGGCAGATAAGAAACAATAAAAATTAACAGTATAACACATTTAAATTAAGTCAAAATCGAAAGATTTTAAAATACTTTCATAAATTTTACTAATATAAAAAAGTAATAAATTTAATGTATGATCGTATTTCTTTTAATGACACAGATAAAATTGTAATAAAAACCGAATAAAGCTACAAATTATGACCTAAGATAATCTGAAATGATTTGAATAAAATTTGACACTAAATCTGTTGTTGCGCATTTGACTAAATTTTAAATAAATCATCGTAATAAATTGATAAAATTATTTATATGTATACATTACACTCTTGGGTAAATAGAAATAAGATAAAAATATTTTTTATCTTATTGATATTTGAATCAAAATATTAATGATTAATATCTTGATTCAAATTTAAATAATTTTAAAAAATCTTAATTTGTATCGTCATTCTACTCATCATATATCTTAGCACATTTTTAACAACAAATAAATGCCTATTTATTGCAATATCCCGATCGAATCTGTTACTGAACTGCCAGTATACTGCTAACATTCTGCTTAGTGAATAACTGCAACTAGTTTCATGCTTTTTACGGTTCGCTGATCAACGATGCCCAACGTGAACACGCCAAGGAAAACCAACTCCACCCACGAGATGCTGAACACTATATGTGGCATTACGCTACTCTCTTCCGTTTGCGCGATATACGTTATTTAAGTTGTAAAAGGATTGCAAAGGAATACTCACAGTAATGTCAAACAAGAATAAATCCTTTTTTTAGATTATATTGACAATAATAGAATACTAATGTCTTATTAAAATAAGACCCAACAAAAAGAATCGGACAGTAAACATTAGTGCGCAAATATGTAAAACGAAAATTAATTTTTTTATGTTTTACAGACGCAAATTATGTTAAAACAAATTATCGGCAGAACATATACTTGATAGAACATACTCGTTTTATAGTTACTCGTTACATAACTATTGTGCAACGGAAATATTACAAAACTAAATTTTACCAAGCAAAACCGATATTTTTTTAACGAAGTATCTCTTTATTTTCCTAGTTGTATAAATGTGTTTTCAATTTGAATTTTTTGGTAATGCTTTAAACGCATGATTTAAAAAAGCAATTTTATTGTCCTTAATCACAGATAAATAAAAATAATTGTTAAAAAAGACAGATAGAAAACATAGAAAAAGAATCTTTTGACATTCTTACAAATAAAATACTTAAAAATTGTTTTTCTATTTGATTATGAAAGATTTACATATTAATGATTTTCAATAACAAATTCTAAATCTGGTTGCAAAAATAAAACATGAGAAAAAAAGATACTTAATACTTAGGTCGATAGTATAAAACGTGACACTGTGAGCTTAAACGAGCAGATGTCTATAGAAAAGAGGAAGGATACTAAAAGAGATTTTATATACCTCAGGTAACATCTAGTAAATACTATACACCGAAACTACTACAATAAAAACGCAAACAGAAAAAAAAAGTTGGAAAATCACTCTACAGGTACGATCGGACATAAATTCAACGTTTCACTTTAAAAATAAAAATGGTTTCTTTGGGTTTTATTTTTATATATTTCTCAAAAACCATTTTATATAAATAAACGTACAAAGGAAAAATAAATATGTGTTTAAACACATACAACCGTATACATAAATTATTTAATGATAAATTTGTAAAAGAATTAAAAAATAATTATTTAGTCAATAAACCGAAAAACGCCGTTAGCAGTTTTCTAACGTTATTTTTTGACTGACTTTTATATATAATAATATATCAATGTTTGCAATGTAAAATGCAATATAAAAACACATATCAATCATAATTACACGAACCTGTGTAAAAGGCAGTGGTTCCGAAGTTGCACCGCAAGCTCCACAGACGCTTTGCTCGACGAGCGTCATGGCAAATTTCTGATGTGGTACACAATGCCTTGCGCTGCACATATCTTCAGCCTCGCCGCTTGCAATGTGAAGATGTATACGTAAGAGAATATTTTCCTGAAATTAGAAAAAAAAAATTTATGCTAGCACATCAATGTGCTAGAAATTCCTTCATGTTTCTGTCGCAATTCGCAGCCTATCTCTACAAGGCCAAGTTGAATGTACATGAAGCAGAAGGTATACCCATTTCCGATATTTCTTATAAAAATAAAGTATATAATTTTGTTATAAAAAAATTATGATCATTGACCTTACATGGTCAATTTAATACGTGATAAAGGTATGCTATCCAACAAATATTATTAATAGATAAAAATCTTGCGTTTGAGAATGTGCAGAATAACGGTATGCCACGATTATGTTACTGTCCTTGCATCTATTGTACGCTTTTGCTGTGTGGGTACCAACTTGCAATGATATTATTCAGCCGACTAGTGTGTTGACATACATACGCGCATACTAGTGTCCAACGTGATGTTGTGCAAACGAGAAAGTAGTACCTATATCGACGATATTTGCAAGGCTCAGCTAAGATCATTATTACTAATCCAATCTCGTCTATAACTAGATATCATTAGAAACATTCGATCAGCCTCAAAGTATTCAATAATGAAAATAGCGAGTCTTCTGCTTGCACCAGAGAGCGAGAGAAAACCCTGAAGAAGAGATCTCGATTTGACTTAATTCTATTGCATTTAATATCTAAGCCTTCTATGTCATAAAACTTTCTATATTATTAGCAAGAAAGTTCCATTCCTCTTCTCATTTTGAATATATAATATAAACTCTTCTTAATTGCAGAGAAAAATATGTACTTATCTATTATTTCGCATTTCTGTACAATGCAAGTTTTAAAATTCAATTAATGCAGAACAAAATTATAGGCCGATATTTATCATCAATTCTTATATTATTATAATTAACAGTATTTTAAGTACTATTTTGAAATGTCACAAACCAATCACAGAGAATCGACTACGAATATCGATCAAAAAATCATTTGAGTAATCAAGAACAGGATCTGTCGTAAAGAATGAATAAAAAGTGTATTTTAGCAATGCGAGTGCGCTTTAGTACGTTTAGATCGATTGTCAATTGGCGAATTGCGTTACGCGTATCAATATCTCGCTGTTTCAACCAGAAGTAATGCATCTGGCATCTGGAAATAATTGGCACTTACGAAACATTCTGCCGCGTCGTCCATAAAACCGAGTTGAAACCTCTGCTGATCGAGAAAGCTCTCGGCCAACGCACGGCGCAATGTGTCGGGCGGCAGAGCGCTCTCTTGCGAAAACTGCAGCTGCGAGAACAGGTCCTGAAACAAGACAATGTGACGAGGATTTAATGCGCGAACCACAAGACGAGATGACTCTCGTGAACGACGAGAGTCCGCGAACAATAAATATCGATGTAAAGCGAAGACATGTCATATAAATGTAAATATATGAATTTTATTCTTGTATATGTATATAACAAGTAAATATTGTAAAACACATCTCAATACTAATTTTTAGTATGGAGCTCTCTTTTAAAACAAATAAAGATCTAATTTTTAATAATACTGCATTAAACTATCTTTTTTCTATCCATTAAATTTGTCATCCTGACGTAATAGAGAGTTCCGCGACAAACAAGTACAGAATATAAAAATGTAACGGAATCAACAGGTGGAATAAATTTTCATCGTATTATGCAAGATGAAGAGGTCGGCTTTAGTCTGAGCTTAACGAGCACGTAGCGTCGAGAACGCTGCTCCTTAATTCTATTATAATAAATAATCTTTGAGATATTATGACCTCATAATATACATTTAGATAATAAAGTAATCTTTATTCGGTATAAAAACTTTTTTAATTTTAGCTACGTTACACTTAATAAAAATTTTTTGCAATAAAAAGATAAAAATAAGTTTATAACTAAAGCTATAAATTACTATAAACAAATAAGCATGAGAATACATCTTGAAGACATTTTGAATAAAAATGTAAATAATAAAAACGTAGACAATTACAGACAGATTTCTATAAACATTTCGTAAACAAACAAGAAAGAGAGAAAGAAAGAAATTTAAATTTTCTTGCGTAGGGTTACGTTAATCTTTACGTCACTGCCGATAGAACCGTTGAACTCTATGATAAAATCACACTGTAACACAAAGCCTACCGCATTGCTCTGCTTCTTTCATTTCCCTAATCAACATATCTACCAGATAATCGGACGGTGCATAGATAATTTTGTGAAACGTTGCAAGCAATTTTGCAACAGGGAGATGGCGAGTTCTTGAGTCGACGGAATACGCGCTATAAGACATCGACCATATTTTATCACGATTTTTATTACATTGGTCGCCGTATGCCACCGCTATGATACATGGCGGAGGTCAAAGAAAAGTACCGGACCGGTCGTAATTTGCGACCTATCGGCAGCAGCCGGATTCTAGTAGGTTTCGTAACTAATCCCCTTCTCCTCCCCCGCGATTAGTAAGTAGCGATTACATCTTACATGTAGAAAGTTAGTGCTGCGCTTCAAGGTGTTTGCCCAACGCAGCATTTCGACAAAAATGTCGAATGCAAAAGGAAAAAGGAGAACTAAATGGCATCACGCGAATTAAGCTGCGAATTACAATTTCGGTTTTGCGACTTACAAAAGAGCCTGATAAATATGGCGAATAATATGTAAGAAATCGATAAGAGAATAAAATAATATGACAGAATTGTTTTCTAATGTTTTGATGAATTTCGATGATTCAGTCGGAATTCGTGCATAGTCATTCTGTTACGTCTGTTGCGTCTGAGCGGCAATCTGGTACGCTACTACGTCGATTTGTGTCTCAAGTGAAATTCCTCAATGAAAGTTACTGCGTGTCGTGTACTAACTGTCTACTGGTAACGACGGTGACAGATGTGGTACGAATCCCGGTCAACGTAAAAGCAATCACGGTAACGGCATGCACGTCCATGTGCATCAGGAAGAAGAGAACGTGGCACCTGTTCGAGGCAGGTTTGTCTCCTGATGCAGAAGAAACCAGCCAGCTTTAGCGTACATATTGTGTGAGAGCGAGTGTGTTCGTCGAACGAAAGCGGTACTTTATCGGTCATTAATGGTGGCCGCGTATCTCTCGAAACTTAATAGAGTATTTCAAGATATAATATTTATTGTACGGAAAAAGTGGCTGTTAAAAAATAGAAAATAACTTTCAGAATTAATAATCTTTGACGTTCACCTAACCTAGCATAGAAAAAAGAGAGAGTAAAAATTATAACAACACATGTTTCCATAGAAGCCTTCGCACGATCAAACATTCTCAAGCCATGGTCTCAAGCCAGTAATTTGAGAGAAACCCGTACACGTGTGGATTGTCTTAAGGTAATTAGTTTAATGACTAAATTCATTATCGGTTATTTATTATAGCATAGCTTAATTAGCACTCTTGCTACTAAGAGTACAATTATCAAAGAGATCTGATGTGATCTCTCTAAATTAATGAAGGGATCAATAAGGTATAAAGCGTACTTTTTTCAAATCGCTCAGATCAATGTTGCAAACCGAATCTTCTTTCTCCATACCGCTATCTTCCCCCTCTTCTTTGATTTTATCTTTGATTTTAATTCTTGTCCCATCGTTTTTAATTTCCTGCTGAGATATGAGTGATGGCAAAGCTGTCGTTGACACAGATGTCGTCGCCGACCCATTCTGACGAACCTTTATCCACTTTAACATTTTTACATTTGCCGTACACTCAAGTTGAAAATGAAAATTTCATTGTTTTTATTCTACACTTTATTGCACACTGCGATACATCGCGATCGTCTTCATGCGTTAAAATTTATGCAGCAAAAGATTTGTTACTTTCTTCGAATGTCGAATACGTTCCAAAAGCGAAATGAAAACATCGCGAATGCAAAATGATATATCTTCTAGGCTGAATAAAGACAAACACCCCGGTAAAAAAAAACCCTCATAACGGATTTCTGGTACGATAGCGTTGTTTGCGGTGTTTGCAGTGTCTACACGCGACACTTTGCTTGCTCGCTTGAAAACATCATTTGGTGTATTTGCCCTGTAACTTAACGCTATATTTTCCCTTTGTCGATCTTCTTGCTTTTTAGGCGATAACGTACACCGCTATCTCTCCTGTTTCCTCCTGAGAGTCCTCGTACTGGGTTTTTTTAAAGATAAAAATTAGCGTCGACCATTTTTATGATTCTTCTCATATCTTCAAAATGTTCTCGCTTTTTAATTTTTCGAGATTGTGGAATGATAAATGCTGCAAACGTTTTTTGTGACGTAATTTTGAATAAACGCTGCAATCGCGACGCATCAGATATAAGAGAAGGTTTAAGATACGAGGAAAGGAGATGCGAAGGTTGACGATGAGCAAGCAGGCAGGCGAGAGTCAGAGAGGCAGATGTTTCTTCATAAAGAACGAAGGAAGAATCGTATCCAGCAATTGCATACCGGATACGTCGACAGAACCCGTTGCAGAATCGTAGGCTCGATTAAAAATGTAAACTTGTTTATCCGACAAAGTTGTCTTTTTTTGATTTGCAAACTCGACTTTATTGTGATAAGCTTGCGATTTCAACATCATCTCGAGTAGCAAGTCTTCGCGACAACTTAGAAGAATATTCCTTAAAACTTGTATTCTTATTCGTCTAAGAACAAGATTAGTCGCTGTTTAAGAAGATTTAAAATAATTGTGCGGTAAAAAAATCTTGGTAGATCTTCTTGATAGATAAATAATTTGTGAATATTATACGAGAGGATTTCTTTATGATGTTTCTTTAGACCAAGTGCAGAATAGTTTTACATAAATTTACATATTCTCTAAATGATGACGGAGTAGCTCCATTGAATGTTAATGTTTGAGTCGAATGTTGGCGTGGACCACTTCGTTTCGTCTAGATGTACCACGTGCTCCTCTCTTTTTGCCGCTTAGCTTCTCAGAAAGACGCGGAGCAACTTCCTTCCATCGCAACCCTCACTATTCCATATCTTCGTATCTTCATCCAATGAAGATTCTAACACAGCTAGCCTGGCTATCATTATTGCCTAACCACATATACAACACTTATTCATCTTCCGTAAAAGGATATTACACTACACTATCGCGGAAGTAGACAATCCCGTCGCACGTTCTTTCCTTGCGAACATGTTATACTCCAGTTCCGGATCACATCAAGAAGTACGAGAGAACGAAAACACAGTTTTCCTTCGTACAGTTTCACAGCTTAAACGGCACGATCGCACAGAGAAAGGAGAAGGAGCACGGAACTACCTGCACGCGGCGCCGTGCACCCGTACCTGAAACCAGACTCACGGTGTGCTGGCGAATATCCCCCACCCTCTCTTCTGGTTCTCTTCGGCTTCTTCGTCTTTCTAAGGGGCCATACAGTATCCCCTTTTTCGCTCCGTCCCACCTTTCGATAGACCCAAGAAGTCAATGACGTCACCCGTTTAGCTGTCCTACGTTCATCTACCTACCTGGTACAACCACAGCAGCCCAATCAGGACCGTATCTCTTGGAAAATTTGGAATCCATTTTTCAAGAGAAAATTAATCATTTAATTATTTCTTTTACGAAACATTTTGTTACTGTTATCGGAGAAAGTTGTCACGGATGCAATGATTTATTACAACTCGCATTAAGTGCAGTTATTTTTTCATACAGCATATTAGAGATACTATTTTTTTTATAAATCACATACGTTATGTATCATTTTATAGAATACATTAACTTTTTAGCCACGGCTAAGCTATACGTGAAACTATTCCGCTATTCACACAGCTCAGACGTGAATTAAGAATACAAGTGTACTTTTGATGAAATAAATTCAGATAGCAGGCATATCCAAAATTGAAAAACATTACGTCTTGAAAACATTACGACATTCTTCAGACGTCTTTTAGATGGCACCTAAAGATATCTTTAAAATATCTTAAGTACATTTTAGACATCATGTTGCCTGGAAAATATATCAATCAAAACAACAGGACCTTTCTGCTTGAAAATAGATAGAGTATCATAAAGCATAGAAAACCTATTTAGCTTTTTGCTGTTTTGGCCCAAAAGAGCAAGGGTGACCAATCCGCGATACGACGAAAGAAATATATATTATCAAAGGAGAATTTAAAAAATAACTAAAAATGACACGGTAAAACATGAAGATCCTATGCAGTGCTATATATTGCAAACACAACTTCGCTGTATATACAAACTGTGCAATTATCACTAAAATAGAGAATGTATTTTTGAGACGTCTTTCAATAAAATATAGACACATGTACAAATTAGATAGTATACTCGTATCCAATTAACAATAAGACTAAGACATTTCATTTAAGATAGCATATTGCGAAGGATTAATTTTATGCACAAGAACGTACACACACGTACCAAACAGGAAATTGTATCTATTAAATCTTGGAAATATTATTTAATCAAGAGGTGTGGGCACTGTCACGTAAAAAAAGTAGTCACTTACGCACAAGGACTTCGAACATTTCCTCCCTCGTTTGCGAGACAGGATGCAAATCTAGTTAAGTTGTAAAATACTTGACTCTGAACGAGTATTACGGTAATCTATCCGTCTACACTTTCAATCTTGAAGAAAATCTCTGCAATAGAGATTTTCTCACAACATTCTTCAGAAGAATAGTTAACCAACATTAATTCTAAATAAAAAGAAGCAACGAGAAATATAATATTAAATATAAAATGTAAAAAGAATATTAAAGGAAAGTGAAGAACTAATAGTTTAAATCGGCTTCTAGTGCTCCGACACGCAAGTTCAAAGGAACTATTAACGGCGGCCGGAAATGATCCGATAATAATGGGAAATTATGTCAGGTGTCCGTAACCAAAGTGGCAATTTGTAAATGTGTCTCTACCACAAATTGTTGCGGCGCGCACAAAAAAAAGTGTTACAAATCCCGTCTTCAGCAAGATTGCAAAATACAAGTATATTGCGTGTTTTTTAAAGATAACGGTTGTTATTTGATGACACCAACGAATATTCTTAATTGAGCACTCCTCTAATTATACAGCCATCTATTATCGTCATCATCTAACAACTAACTATATTCGGAATACGAAACATGTATAGATACAAGAATTATGCTTAAGTACTGCCGATACGATCTGTACCATTAGAAACATTGCACGGTTCATATCAAACAGCTGCATCAGAATTGAATTCTCATAATGCCACGATTATATAAATTTTTAACGTCATTTTGGCTTTTCAGAAAATGCAAATAAATAAACAGGAAATACGAAGGAATAATACTACCGCTTCCTGACTGATCATAAAGCTAAATACATTGTTTGCGCATCAAAAATTTTCTATTCCCTTCCTGATTCAGTAATGTACCTTGAATCGATATGAAATGTTGAAAGTACTTGTAAGTTTAAATACTTGTAAGTTAATTTAAAGAAACATTTAAAATTGCAAGATTTATATACTTTAAAAGTATATACTTAACACATTCCTTAAAAATTGACAAACAAAAAAGATCGTATCACATAGCAAAGGGTTCTTAAAGGATTCTCTCTGTCTCATCCTCCCTTCCTCCAAAATGCATTCATGATGAATCATCTTAGGTATTTCATCCGGGTTAAATTCTTCGTCGAGTATAAATTGATCATCATATTGGTATGCAAAAAAATAATTTTTTTAAATCTTTGTTAAAATATTTAATATAAAAATAATATAATTTTTTAATATGGAAAATAGTTCTTTAAAATTTAATATTAACAAGTAATAATTAGATTAATAAACTTACTTGTAATTTTAAAATATATGTAGAAATAATTATTTACAAGCAAACTTACTTGTAATCTTTCTGCATATTACAGATATAATTATTCATAATCATTATATTTTAGGCCTTTATTAATAGAAAATTAATTGTTTAGAAAAATATTTAAAAATATATTTTTAAAAATGTTCAGTGTAAATAAGGTATCTGAAAACACGTTTCTGCCCAATAATAACAGGTAGATCTTCTATGGGAGATATAATTTCTAGTTAAGGTTTGGGTCTCGTCCTATATAAGGGTGGGTCCTAAAAGTTATCCATAGTTCCTGACATGAGAGGCACTAAAACCTAAACTCACTTGGTAAAGCTATTATCTCAAATACCAAGAGCTTCTTTGTTTCCAAGTTAAAATTACGTTACCTAATATTAAATTGTACAATTATAAATAATAATGTGAATAATTTACATTTGACATGAAAAAATTAAGATAAAGTAGTGCTTGCAAAAATGTCATCATCATTTGCATTTTAAATCACACAATTATTGTCACATAAACGTTTTCAAATTGTGTAATCTTTATATCCCTAGTAACATACTCTCTACAATAAGAAAATATGCTTTGCTGAATTACTTTTGAATTGCGGCAATTTTGGGCAAAATTGCACCGGTTGAAAGACGAATCTGGTAACAACGACGAAGCGTACACGTTCTTCCGACCGGTAATTGTTCTCGCGAATTGCGCGCGCCCGGTACCCTTACACCTGAAGCAATTAACTCTCAGGATTGCTAATTAACCCTGTGAGAAGATCGGTGAGGAACTTGCGTTTCCACCTACTTTTCGAGTAGCCTCGAGTACGCGACGTTACTATCACATCTAACTTGAAGCTAGTTCCTTCTTATAATAGATGAAACAATTGACCTTCCACGATAAAAGCAGACAACGTTCGCAATGATGGACCAACGTGCGATTATAGTTGTGGCGCTCCTCGCCAATCACGAACGAAAACCAAGAACATCATAGTCCGCGGAGCATCGATCCCGTTACAATGGTTAGTCCCTACATGATTACAAAGAACATGACAGAGAAAATAATATGATAGCAAATAAAGTCAAGGCTTTTATTATATCGGTCTTTCTTTGCAACGTCAAAAAAAGGAAACAAATAAATCTGTGCTGTATATTAAAAATGTACAATAAACTTTATTAATAACTTTCATTTCAGATGTGGCCACTTTTCAATTAACCGAATCAATATGCATTCAAAGTTATTAATAAAGCTTATTGTATAAAATTCATAGAGATTGTTAATATTTATTAAAATATAAATACAAATAATTAATTTATATTAATTAAATATAAGTATTTAATTTATAAAAATATGCATATATATGCTAAATAATAAAAAAAATAGAAAAATTATTTAATAAAATAATAATTTAGTGAATAATAAATGTATATATACAAGCAAATAATGAGAACATCGATCCAAAGTTAACATTGTGATTATTGGTTGAATAAATTTCGTCACAGGTTTAATATATACGTACGAAGAAAATAGCTTGCGCGTTGAATGGAAAATAATAAGCTCCCTCACGCGTAAAATATCAAGATATTTTATCTGTTGGACACACCCCATTTTCGCTGTTACCGTGGGATTATTTCGAAAGACGATTCTCATTGAATATTATACAATATGTAAAAGTTATCTGAAAAAATACTTAATCTCTTCTTCGCATAAAAATTGTCCTAACTACCGTTTTCTTTTGTTAGAACGCTAAGCCGCCAGAGATCATCGATACGGAAAAGTGTCAAGGTGGCGTATTATAAAAGCAACAGCTTAGAATTGTCGTTGCATGCCCAAGTACTATAAGTATCAATCTTATTATAATTAAAGAGAAAAACAAAGAGAAGAGCTAGTGATGAACATTTCACAGACGACTTCTCTGCGTATTCATCAGAAATTCTTTGCATTTGTCAAATCATATATAAAAAAAATAAATAATTGCATATATTAGAAGAATTATCTTCTTCCGCAATTTTGATTTACTTACCTTAAGTGCGCAGAAAATGCAAGATTCTCGCATGCATGCATGTCCGGAGAGCTCTCTAAAGCTTCGTCGAAAAATGTCGAGATGCCATAAGACCTAAAAAAGAAAATAGAAAAAATCTTGTGATATAATTTCTTTAATTTATTTAATTATTTTCTTTACTTTTTTTCTCTTAAATTTCTTATAGTTTCTTAAATAAATGCTCAGAAAAAATACAGAAAAACAAAACAATTGTCATATATTAACAAAAATTACATTCGAAGTTTTATATTCATTTGCATAACGTGTATTATTTAAATTTTTAGAGTTTATCACCCACATAATGTTATTTTTTAGAATTTATACACACATTAATATGAACTGTTTGCTTACATTAATTTTAATTTTATTACATGTTTCTTTAATATATTATGACACGTTTTATTATATTATCAGTTGTTACCGCGGATGTGACTATATTCGGCATCAGTTTTGAATGAAGCTAGCGTATCCTTTGTATTAGCGTACGCCACCGAATCGAGAAAGGCAACACGTGGGTGTAGACGTAACACAAACGAAAATGTAAATGTGTCGAGACTATATGGCATCGATCTACAGCCATATACGACAGTAACCCAATGCGAGCATTATTATAACAGGGGAAAGTAAATCACAATTTCCGTGCCCATGTCACGCATAGCGGAACATGATTTCCTCTTTTCTTGTGTCATGATGCGAAACAATATTCGACACTTTTTTAGAGTTAAATTTATATCTTTTTGCAAAACTTTCCGCTTTAACATTTTAATAATTGCATAATTTTTATAAATTAGGTATTTATATTAATGTCTGACATTAATACTTTCAGAATCAAAACATAAGTATCTCATTAAAATAAAAGATGATCATGTAGACAGTTGTGCTTTCCGTGTCAAAGGTTCCATCCAGGTCAAATTCACTCAGAACATATCAGATTTTTAATTGATCGCTATCTCTTAGAAGGTGATACCACCGTACCCCCGCCCCCCTTTGCCAAGACCACCCTACATTTTTCTATCCATATACCTGAAACTATATCAAAGCCCAAGGGACTAAGGCTGTGTATTAACACTCAAGGAACTAAAGCTGCATAAGTCTAAGAACTTGGTCAAGCCTCTAAGGAAAAAAAGCGTAAGTCACAAAAGAAAAACCCTTTAGATCTAAATGATCTAGAGAGTGATGTAGCTCTATCCGCTTTCATTAAACTGTTATTACTATTTAAATATCATAATATTAATTGTAAAAAAATTGAAAGATTATTTATAATAATTATTTATAATAATTAATTAAATAAAAACTAATTGTAAGTAATAAAAAAGTGTATCATAATCCAGAATATGTAATAGTAGTCCTATTAAAAAGTAATCCTATATTTGTTTTGTTTTTTATTACAATAAATTTATTATATCTTTGTTTTAAAATTATTAAATCATACTCCACTTTTCTCAATTTCTCTTTTTCTCTCTCTCTCTCTCTCTCTCTTCCCCTACCTCTCCCTTTCTTTCTTTCTTTCTTTCTAACAAATTTAATTTCTAAATAAATTACAGTTACTGCAGCACGCATACTATTCTCACATCTCATTGCTGTTATTAAATATATACCGTAAATGATTATGCATTACACTTTTTCCTTGCAAATTTACTGAAAGGTTATAATTTCATAAAGCACACCCGTTTCAAGTATACTTCGATACCTGTTAATTGGTTTGCTACTCAATGCGCGAACCAATTAGCGGTAGAAGCTTGCGAAAGGCTCGGTTGTAACGGTTGTTAATGCTTATTAATCCAGCAATTATTTATCAAGCATATCGTCAATAATTTCTAATTGAAACTTGATGTATTAAATTGTATTAAAAAGTACGAAAATATGTAATCAAATTTTCGATATTTTTATCTATATTTTTCTATACGTTGTTTTAAATATATATATTTATATCATGTAAAGAAAAAACATTAAAAACTTGAAGTTTATTGCAATACTAATTAGACTGATATGAAATTTGTAATAACTTTTTATCTGTTGATAACATGTTATAAAACAATGATAATTAGATATAATTAACTTCTAATCAAAACACAAAATATGCGTCACCATTCTTTGCATAATTAACTGTTCATCCAAGCGTGTTAAGAAAAAAATTCAAGAACGATCGCATGAATTGTGTCTGATGGGAATTTCAAAGTGCTCCAAATACCTAGTTACTGCTGCGTGACGATCGTGCGAGATATTTTCCATGATACTACAATTATAAGGTTTGTATGGGCTACTTGTGCACATAAAGATGATATAAAATAGTGCAAAAACGTCTTTTCAATATTGATATTTACCTGCTTTGCACTCCGATAATTTATTTAGAGTGACAAGTGATTCCTTACAACTTTATATAAGTAATCCATTTTATATTGCGCATCAATCATATTTATAAAAAAACAAGCTTCTACGTGAACATTGTTTTACCGCGTTTCAGCGACAAAAAAATGTCTGAATTTAAATAATTGAAGAATTGTAAATAGTTTGAAAACTTTATGGTTAATTTATAAAAAGGAGAGACATATTATTTCACCAAAAAATTAAATTGTTATTCCGTGTTTTATCAATAAACAAAAATCGGCATCATACTTTAGGCTACCGTGTACAGTCACACGGTGCGAGTTGAGGGTTAATTAATAGCAGAAAAAAAGCGTATTGTGCATTCTGCGGGATTTTCCAACGAACGAAAAGTGCCGCTATATTATCGTCAGAAAATTCCGTAAGATAAGTTATTTACCGTTTTATATAACCACACCCCTCAGACCTTTCTACAATAGGAATAGATTAAGTTATTTTGCACTACTTCCAATTGCAAAATAATGTAACATTTGTCCAATGTAACATTTACAATCAATTCGATATTGTACACACCATCAATTATGAACTATCGTATTTAAATGTCACTTGTCAACATATCATATAAACATGTCATATAACAATTTAAACCGCTAAAACATTGAAAAACGTAATTAATTATTAGCCAATTCTCACATTTCTTTTCCATAATACAAGAATATCGACATAAAATAATTTATGTTGCGGAAACTCAGTGAATCAACAGGTTCTTCGCACGGGGGATAGGATAGACATAACGGTATACATTATCGCACGATATCAAACCACAACTTTTAATGACATTAACCGATTCCAACGACGATAAACTGAGATGAATACTTAAATGATAAATAAAATAATGGAGAGAGGAAGAGAAATCGTGAGACTGAACCTTGGCAATCTGGAAGAGGGCCTGCCTCCGCGGCCTCTGATCCTGCTTCATAGCGGCTGGTCGGCTTGCTCCAATTTGCGGTCACCGTTATTTCCTCATGAAAATCCGTGGCAAAACACTCGTAAAATCATCGACGAATCTATCGATTATGAATTGCACTATACATTACACACTGAATCTCGAATAATAGAGAAAACGTAAGACGCGATGCGATCGCACAAGATACTCTCTTAAGCGGGCGTCGATGCAACAATGCCCGAACGGAGCCGAGAGACTTCAACAGCGATGGTGGCGCCACGCGGGATTCTTGTGGGCAGGTAAGAAAACGACGGGGACCGGTGAACGCGGTCGTGGGCCCGGAGGTAGCTACTATAGTACGATGTGTATAGTACGTTGTGTAGTATAATGCTCAGAGCTTTACAGGGGCGCATCTCCTCTCAGCGCGTATTGAGAAACCACATTGAAGAGTTGTTCGGGTGAAATTGATCAAAAACACTAATTTCAATTTTTTGCTACATGCATGATGCGAGTTGTTATCAGAATCCATTTCTTTCGTGATAAACTAGTGCCAGTTGCAGATGGATAAAAAAGGAAAGTATACTAAAAAAAAAGGGTATCCTAATGAGTTCAAATCTTCAAAGATACCCAATTTCTTCAAATTTTCCCTTAAATTAGACAATCTTCAAAATTATAGAAATCTCAACCTTCAAAAGAAAACGTCTGGGAATATCCAATCGTTCTAGAATTAAAATACAAAATCACATGTAATTTTACATCTGTAATTTTAAGCTATTTCTAAAAATTGTTACCAAAAGACTAAAATCGAAACAAAAAACTAAATTTTAACTTTTGATCTCTTATATGCTTAAAATATATATAATTATGTATAAGTTTAAAAAATTATGCAGAACGTTATCGATTTTATTATATTATTTTTTTGTAATATAAATTATGTACATAACTTATTATAAGCGATAAAGCAATAATAGAAGTATCAATAATAAATAATAAATAGAATGAACAGGAATATTATAAGTATAGAAATTATCATAAATATTATCAACTAACACAATTCCGCTCTACAAATATAGAACACCGAATGAAGATCCGATCCTAACACATTTACTACAGTCTATACAAGCATCGGCCATTTTTACTACGAGGCTGTAGCGTGGGTGAGAGGCCCGGGGTCAGTCGGTCTATTGAGGAAGGGATGTGGGGAGAATAAGCGGCTTTAGAGTGGGGACGACGACCAGGTTTTCAGAGGAGCGGAAAGGGGAGACAGCGGACACAAAGTGCCACGGAAGATTGGTAGGGGAAAAGGACGAAGAAAAAGAGTAGGAATGGCAAATGAGACAGATGGGAGGGGGAATCATGGGACTGACAATGTTTTACGTTACGCTACGCTGCTACGAGAGATCGTTACGCAATTTGATTCGGGAAAGAATGAACGGGCGATTTGGGAACTCTCTCTTTCCCCTCAGGTTTAGTAAATCTTTAAGTCCAATTTGCGATGTATAATAAATAATTCAAATAAATCTTTAAAAAATATTCTCCTACTTTTAGATAATTACCACTTGCTTTATTAACTATAGATAATAAGTACAATCAATATTTTTTTTATACCGCACATTTATTTCAGAACGTTCGTTCCATACAAAGAAAGAAAGAAGAAAGTATGTACTTTATAAAAATATTATGGTCTTTTATATATGGAAATAATTATCGAGACGATTACAGCATTCGTCAAAAATACTGACTTTTAGCTGCAATGCTGCGAGAGCAGCTGTTGGCAGACGAGTTGCTCGCCGCCACACAATAGTGGAGTGCAGCACGTGAATCTCTTTTTGCAGTACAGAACGCGCTTGCATATGGCCACACTTTCGATAGCAATCGATACACGCGTGCGAATTTTTTTTTTGAGTGGCTACACAATAGCAAGAAAGGCAGTTATTACGATGCCAGGTATTGCAACAGAGTGCATAGGCCCACGGTAGCGCAATTGTACTGCGCACATGGATACCTTAAACTGTCCCATAAGGAACGCTGCATTCATGATAACCGCGAGCACGATAAACACATGATACAGCATTGCGTGTAAAACTGTACAGCTTCTCGATGGTAAAGTAAAAAAGTTCAAAAAGAACTTGATTCTACTCGAGCCGCAATCACCATTATTTACGTTGCTTATGTGAGTCATTGGCAGCAAATAATCCAAATCAATTATAGTTTAACTACATAAAGCATTTTACCCGCAAATCGATCTAAACGTAATATCGGTTGATTTACTTAACACCCACGTATTGCATTTGCATGGCGCCGTAGACGGTTACTTAATTCCCTGTACACACAGAGAAAAGAGTAGACGCCGATGTTCTTTGTTAATCATATACAGCCTAAGCAAATAAATCTCATAAAAGTTGAATGAATAAGAAAGTAACTCTATTTTGTAAGAGTATTGCAATTCAGCCGTTCGTACGTTAAGGACTTAACAAAAGAAATAAGAAATTTTACAAAAATATCCAAAATGTTAATAATTCCTTAGAAAAAAGAAGTGATAAAAAGTGTAGTAATAATAAAAAATTTGTGTATATAAAATCGTAAAAATACAAGCTTTAAAGAAAATATTTATGCTTGCCTAAGCACTTCTCGTAAAGTGCATAATATTAGGAAAAAGATACCGGCATTCAAATTGCTACTTCCACGTGTGCATTTGCTGTATGTGTATACTATTGGTTCACTTTAATCAGCGTAAAACATTCTCAAACTTAAAAAGGGTTCGCAGAGGTTTGAAAATTTCCAGACTCCACTTACAAGTGGAGTCTGGACGACGATAACAATGAAGAATCTCTATACGAAAAAATAAAGCTCAGGGATAAAGAAGATCGTTGTAGATTTCTTTTTTATTTTTTTGGAAGAACGTTTTCCCAATGTAAACATTTTAAGAGCTTTCAATCACTATTTAATCTTGAAAAACCATTCTGTTTCACTTTTATTATTATTGTTATTTTTTTCGTTTTAAATTTGCAAATTTAATTTAATTTAAAAATAATATCTAAAATACAGCAAAAAATCAACAGTTTTTACAGCTTCAAAAAAAATCATAATTTTAATAACTCTGTAAATATTTAAAAAATGCATATTTGCTTCTCTATTACATATATCAGCAGCAAAGACACGTGCACTTCCTCATTTTGTATTTAATAGAAATATAAAATTATTACGTATTATGCATTTCTATAGCGGGTCTAAATGACAAAGGTCATTTAGAAAAGAGATTATCAAAGAATATCACTCTTAAAATGTCAGCAGTTCATTATTTGAAGATGGTCTTAAATCATCGCACTTTGCATTGGTAAATGGGCCACTCCAAGCACATCGCATAAGATTCTATTGTTAGAGGCAAGGCATGAAACGACTTCGCGGTGGACGTTAATTTCCCACCGGAAAAATGTTCACGTAGGCGTGAAAGCTTAAAGAAAAATGTCGGCTTGAAGATTGAACAAAATCTATTCATCACTGACGATTGATTCGAAATGTCAAGTTGAGAAATTTAATTCCTGAATGCATGCACAATTTATATGTAATATTTTCATCGGATCTGTATCTATACATCTAAACACATACATATAATTTATTAAGAAATTTAGTTTTCATTTCTTAGTTGTTTTCTATAACTATAAAACTATAAAATAAATAATAAAAATATGACTATAAAACATATAATAAAAACTTACAATAGAATTCATTTTGAAAACTGCATTACATATGAATATGAATATGAATATCGTTCAACTTGAAAAGTAATCAACAAGAAAAGTTTTTCTTTTAATTTTGTAAAATTTAAAAGAGTATTATTAATATAAACATGTCCCAAAAATAAATTACTGACTACTACCATATTTTCACTGGAACATAATTAACGTATCTCTTATATGTATTACAAAAAACATAACACACGGTACAAAACATTTCCGTATTCAATGGTTTCGCAAATGCATCTGCCTTCTTTAAATGCAAGACAGATGGCTATATTGCAGATAGATTGTCATATCCTAAAAGAATTTTGTCAATAATAAATTTATGAGAAGTTCTGTTAATCTTTAAACATACAAACTTAAAATCAACCCAGAATCCAACAATTGCATTTGTGCAAACTCTGTGTACTAGGCTAAGAAAACATTTCCCGCTAAATTTTCCCAATGCACTATAGGACTATAGAGTGCAGGTGTAACGAATAAGATTCCGCTGCATTAGTTCAGACGGTTTAAAGGGGACACTGAAAGTCTACCCAATAGGTAGCCTCCCCCAATAGATACAAAGGCGCAGGTATAAAAGTATTCGAGCTCGACGTGAGGGTCGACGGTGACTACCTGCTGCATTTTGAACAACCTGAAGTCGGTGTGCCCCCTAAATTGTTAAGCCGGTGCGGATCAAGCGGGTTTCAGGTGCGCGCCGACGATGGAGGAAGCGCCAACGAATCATCCATTCGTATTCAGCGATGTGTGACTTCGTAGCAGAAGACTCGCTTTTAACCCCTCGCGTGCGCGCGCGCGCGAGGACTATTTACATCCAAGATGATACCGGCGCTCCAATTGCATCCGAGTGTTTAGTTTCAAGTGTGGCACACGAGAGACAGCTTTAGAGAAATCTTAAACTGCCTGGTTATCATTAGATTACGATAAAAACTCTTAGTCGACAACTGTACGAGATCTCTCGATTCTAATTCTCAACAAGGCTTATGCTACATTCATTAGTGTAATAATTATTAAATCAACTGTAAAAATGAAATATAACCGTTAATTATCAAATAAAATTAATCATCAGATAGTTTTATTTCTCTAATTAGCTTCCACATGCCATTTTAATCTAAAATAAAAAAGTATTATGCTAATAATATTCTGTACTTTATATTCGGCACTTCAATGGCTATTCACTCATACTGAATTTCGAATATGACCGATTTGAAGACGAGTTACAGGTGAGTCGTGTTACGAAGCAGCGAATAAATGTCAACCTCAGAGCAGATGAGCCACGCATTCTCGGTTTTCGTGATCGAATCACACGGTGAAAGGAAAGGGTTTCTCGTGAAACGTGCCGAGCGCAGAATACCAGCGCGGCGGTAGACTGCTCATCTCCCATGATTTATGCAACCTCATTGAAGACGATGCTGTATCCCCGTCGACGATTCGTATTCGTTCCGCTGTCGTCTCGTTACGGCAGCCAGCAAAATCTAGATCGTAAAAGACGAAACCTCCAAAGTTGAAACAACGATCGAAGCTATCTCGTTGTCGCATGGAAACACGACTTCCAGAAGATAACAACGTGTGTTTTATTTTAAGAAAATTAGAAAGCTTAATTCCTCGAAAATAATAAAGAAAAAAAAATATAAACGCCCATCGAAAATCAAAATCAAAATAATGTAATTTGCGACATTGCGATCAAGCACGAGTAAATGCCTAGTTTCATATTTATAATAAATTCGAAATGACACTGCAAGAAATAGAGAGAGAAATACATATTACTAGTTACAACTCATGCTTTCAAATAGGAAGTGATATGACTATTTCATTGAGAAATCTCACCACACGTGCAACAGATCGGGAGCAAATTTGTTTCGCATATTAGGATAGTAACAGTAAAAGATACCCATCTTTGGAAAACGTATCCATCTTTCTTACAGAAAAATGCTCGGATTGCGAGAATTAAGGGAAACCTGATGCTTAATAAGAAAATACGAACATCGTAAAATAGATTAGATGACCAGATCTAGATTCTCGCGAAATACATTTGCGAGAAGTTTGCTATAACTGTAGACTTGAGATTGCATAGCTCGCCTGGTTTGGCCATTTCCGGAAAGTTGTTAGGCAAATGAATGCACGGGCACTTCCCACAAGAAGGTAACAACCTGAAAAGAAACCGCTAGCATCCGATATGTTCTCCCACCGTAAATAAGATTCGACATATCATTATTTCCCTGTAACTATGATAAAATTACATTTTTCACAATCAATTATAAAAATTTATTCCTTAACAATATTTTCTTTATTAATTACGCTTTTCATTCAAATTATTCTACCGTTCCTTTATAAAACAATTCTATAATGTAATTGTCTCATAAACATATTTTAGTAAAAATAATCTAGTAAAAGACATATTAAAATTTAATTTAATTAATGCAACGATAAATATATCACAAATTAAAAGGCTTTTTACTTTTGTTGGTTAAAAATTTTTTTATTGGCGTTTTTTTAAATTTGATTCCTTTGAAAAAAAAGAAAAGTCTGTTATATGATCTCGGTATTGTTAATCAAAATAATATCTCGCATTTTTTGTCTTCTTAAACCTAACACTTTTGCACACGTCTAAAACTAAAATTATATTTTTACAATAAATATTCAATTTTTTTAATTTTTTTATAAACAAAAATCTAATAAATTTTTTAGGTATATAACTTTTTTTTTTAATGGCATCGTCTATTTTCTATTTCATACAATTAACTTTGTTCCAGTGTCAAACACAAATATAGTTTTAGTGTCAGACACAAACATAGTTTTAGTTTCAGATGTAATTAATAAAAATCAATAAAATTTCAGTTTGAAATAGTTTCCAGACTTAATTATTCCCATAATAAAAGCATATTTCCCTTAATTTATTTGAAATTAATATGTATTTGTTTCTAAATAAAAAATATTTTTGTCCAGATGTAAGTAACTGCATACAAAAACCTACATCTTTGTGAAAACAGATTTCTAAAAAAATAATAATAATAAAAATTAATAAGAGTAGTACTGATAATTTAAAAACCGCGTATATTGCGCCGATCTTGTTATTATACTATGAAGTAACATGCACGTGCTACACTGTGAATGGAAATAAGAACTAAGAGGAACATATTGATATCGAATTGTATGGAGGTAAGTGGAAAGTGCAATCTGCGTGCACCTGCAGCTCGATCGCTTCCTCGCCAACTAAACAAGGTTTAGTAGGCGAATTCCGACGATGACGAGCCCAAGGCAATCAGCATAATTATCACCGAGAAAAAGGACAAACTCATTGATTACTTCAAGCCGACAAGTACCCGATCGTTACGATCAAACGGTCTGATTGCAAATTTGAATTTAAAAAAAATTGAGACCAGCAAGATTGAATCTAGCAGCGGAATGTGGTCCAATCTAAAATATAAATTATCGAAGCAGAGAAAGTCTTACATGTCATTTATGGATTACATAACAAAAACAATAACAAAGAATTAAAAAATTCCGCCTTGTTTCTTAACGATTTCTCATAACATTTCTTATATGATCTGTCATATAAAATCAGCAAATTTTTTTTTTTTTTTTTAATTAAAAAATCGACATTAACCAAAGTTACAATTCCATTGCCCGACGGTTTTCAGAGACTTTCGTGATATCCACTATTGTCTTCCCCTTCTTCGTGCGAAATGTTAGCCGAGACTCTCCACTTTCCAAGGTGCTACTCGCACGTGCGCCGTTCACCGCGATAAGAAGAAAACGACGACGACGACGACGACGCGCAGAAGGGAAAAAAAAACAAAATGCCACGAAGAGCGGGCGAAGAGAGCGGCAGTATGAAGGCAAAACTGGTTTCCTCTACGCTGTTATGATGGTGATGCCGTCCACGAGGCGGCATCAACGAGGCGACGTTTATACGCACGTGGCGGGATGTCGAGATTAAAGCAGAATCATCATTTGATTTAATGCTTTAGCCTTAGCAAGATGATATCGAGAAAATGTCTGAATTGAACGCGCGAAAGAGCGGAAACTTGCGCAAAAACGGTTTTGCAATGCACACAACCGTGCGCGGTTCACGTGGAATTCCCGGTGAACGTATCCGCTCCAGTATTCGTATTCGTTCGTCAATCCGAGTATGTAAAGACAAAAATTCATCGTATATTAATGTGACATAAAATTCTATTACTCGTAAATCAGCTTCTAAGAAGCAGCTAAGTTATTCTGCGGCGTCGATAAAATGTAAAACATATACATTTGATATATTTAAGATCTATTTTAAATAAAAATTAATCAATTCAGACCGCAAGGTTTAATTATTTAACGATTGTCTTTTTGTTCCTAGAAAAATGAACCATTCTTTATTATCCTCGTAAAGAAATATTGGCTGTTTAACGAAGTATGTTATTTTGCAACGGTGTAAGGAGGACGCGTTTCATACATTCGATGGGTTAATACAGCTGACATGCATTTTAACCGCGCAAAAGGAACCACAATCTCCAGCACGAGTCTCCAGTACGAGAAGAGAAACCCGTTGTTTTCGTATAGCCTGCAGGAGGCCGTACTATCTGAAGAAAAGGAGAAAGAAGGAGAGACGCAGAAGAGGAGGGATGATATGCGAGAGAAGGATCAGCCAGGAGGTGGAGAACCGGTTCTCCAAGAGGCCAAGAAGCTACGGAGTTGTGTATACGAGTAGTAAAGGAGGCTAGCGTGGCCTGTTACGAGAGAGAGAACCGGTTCCAGGATTCAAACTGGAGTAAAAGTGTATTGTATCGTCGTCGTCGTCGTCGTCAAATTCGCCAAATTGTCCCTTGCACTTCCATGTTTACAATCCGAAGCACGCGAGCGGCTCGGAGAAAAATAAAAATGCGATTTCTGCATAAACAATAATATACTATTATACTGTAAAGCCACATATGTAAAGACGTTCCTTGATAAAAGAAGATCATGCTAAGAAAATTGGAATCAATTTATAATTTTATTAATTAAAAGTGTCTATTTTAATAGTACGATCACTTGATATTTCCCTTGATACAAATATTGAATCTGCGTCTCTTATAAGCAATGGGCGTATAAGTGTCTTCCCTCTGTCGAAGGCGAACAAGTTTCCGGACTAGAATCATTATCCCCTTTCGATTAGAAACGATCATCATTACTTCTAAGAGACTCTTTTCCTTTTATTGATTGTAAAAGCTAAACAGGAATAAATCTTATGTGGGAGATTAAATAAACGGCTATCAAGCATTAATTATCGTTCAATCATCAACATGTTGTTTTGTGTCATAAATTTATTATCATAAATTATATTAAGTAAAATAAGGTTATTAAACAAGTTTATTTTTAGTTCGCTATCTGACTCTGCGCTCTCCTCTTTCACAGTAAGAATCAAATACTCCATTGTGCTATTGTTCGCATTCATTGTCCTCTACATCAATCGATCTAAAGTTTACTCTCGGTTGATTTTGCATAACAAAAGATCAATATTACGAATGTAATGCTCTAAAGCTACAACAATATCTGTAAATACAAAATTTCCTTACACTTGTAATATAAATGAAAATTTTAATTAAGTATAACCGTTGTATTTTATTTTGCTAAATAGTACATTACAAATAAAATAAAGCAATGTACAAAGATAAAAATTTGTAGCAAAAATAAATAACTTAAAGTAATTTTTTTATTAAATTAGACTAAAAAAGATATATTCTTTCATCTGTATACTAAGGTTACCAAAAATTCCTGTTTTTCCAGTTCCCAGACAGTTCCCGAATTGAACTTTGTATTCTATGATAAATTTTATCTCCGATAATGTCCCAATTTCTCTTAAATGTCCCCGAATTTGTATTTCATGTTTTTGTTTTAAAACTAGCAAAGAAAGGTCTAATTATAACTAGTCAAGATAAATCAAGATTAAAAACAGAAAATATTCGAATTATGTTAATTATTCTAACAAATTTTCCCATGAGTTGCAACCATGTTAAAATTCAGGCAGAATAAAGATTTATATCTCAAAAAAACATAAATTAAATCGTTAAACAAAATAAGTTTTGCAGTTTTTTTATGCGCTATTGATAATAATTTAAAGAATAGCAAATATTAAAAACATTGTTAACATTAAACTCTAGTATACTCTTGTAATTGTTAAACAAAATAAAATAATATATAAAATAACATTAATTTTATGTATGGATTATCATTTCTCATGTGCCATGTCAACATATTTTGCAAAAAACTTAATGTCTTCGGATTCAGTAAAAAAAATCCGCTTATTTTACCTCACTATTTTACAAAAAAAAAAAAAAAAAAAAAAAAAAAAAAAAAAAAACATTGCACACCGTACCATAAGCATGATATGCGAAAGGAACGTACATCTCGGTAAGTTCATTGGACTGACCTTTACCACCCTCTTGTACTTTTCGTAAAAAAACATCCAAGGACAAAGGCAGCGCGGGAAAGGTTCTTATTGGTGCGCAGTTCCCGCGAATTTATACCAAGGGTGATTTCAACGGCGGCCATCGTGGCGGGAAGATGGTCTGATGGACCCCGGCCATGCTGCGCAAGATGTTATTAGCATCAGAAGTCCATTTACTCTTAAAAATTAAAATCTCTCACGTCACTAAGGAATGCGCCTTGCTGTAAGCGTTTCTTTTTAAATATATTATGCTAGATCAAACTTCAACATCTTCGTTTTGTAATTATTGCAACCTACTACAATTACTACTTTGCTACCAAATATTAACCGATTTATATGTTCAACATAACTAAAATTGTCCAAAAATATATTCTCAATTATATTAAAGCAGCGTCAAGATAAAAATGATAATCTTTCATCATTTGCATAAGATTTGGGACGACACGTATACTCGAAGGAGCTCTCTCTCCTGGATAGTACAAGTAAGCGGTTCTTTGTTCCTCTTCGTAGACGCGGACCGAGGTCAGACGAAACGTGAGCGAGAGTGGTCCACGGTCGCAGCTTCACAAACCAGTTTTCGTTAAAAAGATCTGCTCGGCGGCGCCACCGTACGACGGTTGTAAGCGCGCTTTCCGCGCGCGGGACCGCGTTCTCCAGAGCGGGAGGATGTTGACCCGCCGACGCCATTTTGAATCACGGTATACGTGATCGTAGTACTACTCACAGCTGGTACCTCAATATTATTCATGCACGACGTATACGAGTGCAGGAACACGTGCGCGTCTCGATATCGAGTCACGTATCACAAGAGATTGTTTTTATTGAGATTATATCAATATTTATTTTGTAATAGATGTAGTACCTAAATTTATACATGTAGATTTGTTATTATACTTTGATAGATATTGATAAATTCCAACACACTATTGCTGTTCTGCTATTTTTTCTTCGACAAGGCAAATCAATTTCTCTTTCAAGAAAAGAAGAAAAGTTACTGAAAAAATCTGAACGTAGAACATTCATAACATAGGACATATATTTAATTTAGTGTGACAATAAAGAATGATAAAGAGGTTAATAATTTTGGCACTCCAAATTAGTAAAAACAATACGTTTCTTTTATAATTTTTGAACTACTAAATCTAATTATGAATATACTTTTCACTTTTAAACAAATTTCATTTGTCGGAAAAGTAATAAAATCAACACATTTAACATCTCCTTTTTAAGATAGGAGGAGGAGGAAGAGGATACAAGTTATCATAGGTGAGAACATTTTATTATGTTTTAAAACATGAATTAATACGTTCACAAAACTAAAAAATAACAATTTATTAGATATTTAATAGCTTTATATGTTGATTTTAGTATACTTTCTTAATAAATTAAAATTTTTTGAAGAATCAGATTCAACAGTTCAAAAACTATAAAAAAATTAACTTATTTTATCCATTAGTTAGTTAAAATTTATAACATTTCTTTTAAAGAATTTCTGTTGAGAAAAAGAGAGAGAGAGAGAGAAAGAGAAAAGCAACGGTGGAGTGAAGAATATCAAATTATGAGTTGCAACAATTTGCGATTATTTACGCATTACTTACACGTATGAGGTGTGGCTGCGCATACCTCTGCGCTCTACTGGAATTCGCTTATCAATATTGAGATTCTCTCCTTCGAACTACTTACTAATACAGAATATACCTGCCGGCATCAACTAGAAAACCTTCAAATACGTACACCTGTTGGCACGCCACAAAGCATTTAAATCAACTTTGCTAACAATCAGTCCTGGATATTTCTATCCGAACAATCCATTTTCCCCGCTCTCCAAGTTATTATAAAATATTATTTATTATTATAAAAAGACACCTCTCTTATCTCTTTCTTTCTCTCTGTTTCTTCTTTAAAAAGTTTTTTCACAATAAACAAAAAAGGTCGTTCATTATTACGTAAATTAATTAATTTGCTCTAACAAGATATTATTTTGTTTTCAAAAATTTAATTAACTTAATAAGCATTGCAAAGATATATATATATATATTTTTTTTTTTTTAATAAAGAATGTTAAGAAGATTAAAATTTTAATCTCCTTAAAATTTATAAAAATTATTATTACATATATATTTTAAAATTGTTTATAAATGTCTTTTGTACATGTATTAATCTTGCGAGGTCAATGATAGATATATCTTTATAGGTAACAATTTTCTACAGATCGTTACCTTCAGAAACTAGAAATCTAGCAGTGTCTTTCTCACGGTATATTGCAAATTAATTCTGACTTAACTGTCGGAATAAGAAACTAAATCAAACGTTTGTACTAAGCTCTATCAGAAATCTAGAACAAAATAATTATACATAAGAATATTGTAAGTAAACGTTAAAAATACAGTTAAATAAATAACTAATTTAATATATTAGTTTTAATTCTAATAAACTACTACTTTCCATAGTAAATTAATTTGTCAAACTAAGTTATTATTATAATGCCATTTATAATATTAATTTAATGTTTTATATCAAATAAAAAACTTTTACTACACTATATAATAATATGCTAATAATTCACTACACATCCTACAACCTTCCACCACAAGTTCTTAAAAAAAAAAAAAAACACAAAATTGTTTAAATTTACAATTTCAATAATTAAGAATATTTAATAAAATCTTTTAATTTACTAGGATGTGCTAGACATTAAAAATATTTTAAAATTCTAATGAGAAATGGAATATCACAGGTGACAAAAGCAAATGTGGCGCTTGGAAAAGCAAAACAAAAGGCACCGATGCGAAACCATTTTTTATCTGATGCGAGCATTTGCAACTGACACGAGCAAATTATCTTGACCTCTGCGGATGAACGTTGGCCATGTGAACCTACGAAGTAGAGAAGCTGTTCCGGTGGCGGTTTCCGGTTCAACCTGACCTCCACACTCTCCTGCCCCTTTCGACTTAGTCCCCCATTCAACCACCATCTTTCCTATCTCTTGGGCATTTTACTATACCATTGCCTACCACGTGGTCACGGTGGCTGAGCCACGTGGGACCTGACGTCTCAAGTGTGCCTTAATAATATCGGGGTATACCCCGACGTATACTCCGACGATTGGCCCTGATACTAGACGGTAAAGTGTGATGTACTCCCATGGAATCATAATATCCCCCCTTGAATACTTTGATTTTTCTTTTGTTTCACGCAATATACACCTTCGCATCGTTTAGTCACATAGCACGATTACGAAAAAATTATACGCCAGTAATTTCATCTTCTCAAACTCAATTAATTATTATATTCTTAATTAATAACGCTACTGATTGTAAAATGTACTAAAAGCATATCAAAATGTGATAAATTATTACAATTGAAAAATCACGTGAGACTTGATTCCTATGCTTATAAATGCATTTTAATTGAATTATTCATCATAAAAAGACTGCGGCGCCACTTCTGCTTTTTTATTTTGCTGTCTCTTCCTTCGCACGTTTACATTTTCACTTTTGCATTCCATTTAGTTATCTCGTTGCGCAAGAAAATCTCCCTTCTAGCCTCAATTAAAAACGAGGCTATCTTGTTTATAAACTTATAAAATTATTCGTCTTTTCTTTAATCAAAATGTAATTTTTTTCGTAAGCAATAAACATTGCCTAGGATTAAAAAAACTTTCTATTTTTCTATTATAATTTTTTCATACAAATTACGTAACGCACATATCCCTTTCTCTTCGTCGCTATCGATTGTATTGTAACAAGTATTTAAAGAAAAAATCACTTTATTATTAGTTCTTAATTTCTCCTAAATTAAGTTGCATTATAATTAAGAATAGTTATACAAAGTAAATAAAAACCTAGAGATTATTGTATTACTGCTATGAGTCATTGCTGAATCGAAGGAAGTAATTCTCAGGGATCGGGTTAAAGACTCTAGACTTCTTCGAGACGATTACTCCCACGTGAGGCAGCTACCGTGTCCACAATACTCGCTTTATTTCTGAAGTTGATTAATTGATAACTGTATGTATATTTGTATGGATAATAGCGAAACGTATCTTCCCAAATAAAGTGCACGCTGTAAATGTTTCAATAAAATCCTCAATCGTGATCCCCATTGTTATGAAATCAAACAATAAAATTTATATTAAAACACTGAGCGATTATAACTGACTATTATATATAATGATATCATTTTTTGTACAACAATTAGAAGCGTAGGTATCTTGATCTGTCGCCGATACCGCATTAATACTAGAATGTATAAAATTGACGATCCAGCGCAAACCTTGTTAGGCAGACGATGTTATCACGATGCATTATCGCGTTATATTACCTTACCAAATCGTCAGTAATAGCGAAGCGACGGTGTGTTGCGTCGAATCGTGAGAGCAACAAAATTACGACGATGATGATTACCTGTCCGCCGTTAATTCAAGCACTAACGATTCTCAGCATAAGGATTCCCACGAGAATGTCTCGTACGAACGCATGTTTACCTGCTCACGAGCCTCGCCGAGTAGACTAAGAACAAAACTCGCTCCTGTATTTGCTGCCTGTGTTGGCTACTTCCTTTTCTTTCCTTTTAACGCGAATCTCCTTCGTGCGGAGGAGTTAACGCTCTAATGTGGTATAGCAGTTTTAATTAAGTATCAGTGTAATGTATCTTAGGCCGGTATTCATAGTCCGATTTTACATTCAAGATTATCTTAAGTTTGGTCATGACCAATCTTAGAAGCCTTTCCAAGCAACAAAATGATCGTACAAAGTCTCAAGATCGTATTTATGTTTTTAAATATAAGATCGGATTATTAAAAAAATATTGGATAATAAAACCTCGATTTCAACCAAACAATTCCAACAACTTACAATAATGGTTATTATTCATAAAGACGGATATAAAATTTAAGTTTGAAAAATATAAAAGGAAATTATTTTCATATATTTCGATTGGCATTTTACATTAAATGCAGATTATATGCTGACTATGTGTATTCTCTTTAAGTTGTCCAAACATTTCAGACCGAGTATTTACTCTTTTGTAAAAAATTTCTTAAGAATTCTCTGATTTTCTAAGAATTTTATTCAAAATTCCAGATAAGAATTGCACTTGTAAAATAAATCTCTTTTATTGTGTCTTTTAATGTTATCTTTAATTACCAAAAAGAAAAACTACTGAAGTTTTAAATATTAAATTTGTAAAAGTCTTTAAAAAATTAATACGAACTAAATATGACATGTAACTGTCTATCCGCAATACACGGATCTAGCTCACCGGAAGTACAGAATTCAAAACGTGATTAAATACACAATGCCAATTTAGTATAGAACAATGTATTGTTTTCTATTCAATAACTTTTTTATAAAAACTTGCTAATCACGCAAGAATGTACGTGGATGTACGTGTATGCCCTATTTACTGCTAATTAATTATCGACATTTTGTATTATCAAGAAAAAATAAAACTACTCTGTGTGTCAGAAAAAAAAGAGGTAGAATATAAATTTAAAGGTAAAATTTTTAACATTTTCCCAAATATCGATAAAATTTTATAAATATACATAATTTTCAAGGGTAAAAACAGTAATTCTTCGAAATTCCAGGTTTTCTCAGTTTTTTTTTTCAGTAGTAAACTGAACTACTAAACAGCCTGCTTAGAGGTCGTCCAGATTTAAGTAGGTTGAGCGTTTTGTAGAAAGACAATGATAATGCTCTGGTGGAAAAAAGAACCTTGGGGAAGTCTGGACATTCAGTTTAGCCACAAAGAAGTTGGGAGGCACTTTACGCACATTAACTGCATATTTTACAACGTTACGAGCAGCGTCTTCCGCGGGACTTCTTCGAAAACGGGCCCTCCTCTTCGTACCCCGTCGCGGCGAAATTACTCGCGCGAAATGGCCGGCACGAGCTCGGGATAAGAAGAGCTTTCCAAATCATCGTCATTAGTGCGTTACGTTCTACAGTAGGAAAACATCGAAAAGACGTCGGTAATTTTCTACAACATTCTTAACGTTCTCTGAAAATCGTTTCTTGAATGCATATTTATTTATAATTACGAATATTAGCGTCAAAGAATTATTATTATCCTTGAATGAAGACTCATCACTCTTCGAATACATTTCTAAACCTTTTCGAATGATTTTTTAAATAAAATTTTCCTTATTAACATAAAGATAATTATCTGATACATCAAAGTTGTGTATTATATAGATATATTTAATTAAAGTTAAAGTAGACACAAAAAGAACAGTTTTACTAAAGTATCCAAAAAAGTTAGCTAAATACATATTTAAAAATAATTTTGTTGGATCATTAAAAAAATTATATAAGACCAGCTCAGTACTAAAATGTTAAAATTCTTGCAATATTATCAATTTAAACGTTGTTAAGAGATAATTTGATAATCCAAATTATTTTCAAATTTGCATCTAACTACACTTTTAGATACTTCAGTAAAATTATTCTTTTCGTGTAATTTTCTGTTGTTTCTAAAGAAATTTACAATTATTTATAAAAATCGATAGCTATAAACATTACCTCGTATCATAATTTAATACATCTAAATATTATAACAATGACCGAATTACTATGTATTATAATATATATTAAAAATATTCTCAGTAATATATCAGTATGACATTGGCGAAACTAAACAAGAAACAACTTCAACGGCATGACAATTGGTAGCGGTTTCGCGAAAATCCATTACGAATAAGAATCGGGAAATAATCATACGCAGGATGCGTCTAACGTAAGGAAATTCCAACCGGGGAGGGAAAATTGCTTAATCGTTCTGTCGGTGAAACGAAACGCGGGAAAAAAATGACGATCAATGGAAAATAGAAGGAAATGTCTTCCATTTGCGTGCCTTGCCATCGATGCCATAGTCTGCAGGAATGCGTCGAATGGCCGTGTAGCTAGAAGAACCGCAAGAACGGATAACCGGGCGCCTATCAGCGGTAGTTAACCGCGCCGGTTGCACTCCTGCTCTTTTCTTTCCCTCTTTTTCCCCCCCTTGTTTCTGCAGCGCTACCGCACTGTAATACGCGACCGCGCCCACAATGCTCCCGTTTAAAGCGTTAAAATTCCGCGTAAATGCGCTATCGCAGCACGGACGTCGCTGATTTACTGTTACAGAAGCGATAACAGTTCTTTGTAGGCAAAATTCTTTTTTCTCCACGCTAAAAATTACCTCTCGTTTCCGGTACATCCGCTCTCTCGAAGCGGATTTCCGATCTAATCGACGATACTGAAAAGCGGTTCGACGTACCCTTTAAGGATAACGAAATCGTGAGTCACGTCACGCGCGCATTACCGCAGTTTCTTTTAGACGACCACTCATGGAATCGTGGTGATCGAAATCGATACGATGTGGGAGTACACGGTGATGTCATTGATAGCGCCAGAGATAAAAAGCAATGTGTCAATCGCGAGTATATTAAACTTTTCAAGAAACTGTTATGTGACGGTGATGTGATCATAATCTCGGCGTATTCCATCAAGTCATTTGTTGTCCGCCGAGTAAGCCGATTATAATCCCAATAGCATTCAACAACGGGTCGGTGCAATGAACAACCATGTTGCAACGCTTGCGCCTTTCGTCATTACTAATGAAACGCTAAAAAGTAAAGTTTGTTGCATTACGCTCTTGTGTCGTGCAAATCATTAATTAAATCTGTGTAGTAAAATGTAAACGAAACCGATCGTATACGTACAATTTGAAAAATGTTACCTTCATTTAAAATTTTAATTAAACTTCTTCAGTAAAAAGTCAAAAAATAGTATGTGTTGTTAATATGTTTTTAATTGGGGAAATTGAGAAAAAAAAATGAGATTAAAAAATGATTACCTAGTCTAGATGTTAATTACTAAGCTTCGAGAAAATAATTTTTATTAAACATCCATTGGGTTAACCAAATATTTAGTAATTTCAATATTTATTTTAATATTAATAATTTTTAGTAATCAAGATTGGATACTATTGTGATATACATACTAAATTATTAAACTATTAAATATTATTCAATATTTAATGATATCATTAAACATTTAATTAAAATTATATACCAAAGCTTGATTTTTATTGCCAAACACTTTTCACAGTTGCTGTTATTATAAACTGCAATAAAAGCATCAAGGCTTATCACGCGGAAAGTTTATCACTAGTGTCAGGTGAAACACACGCGAGCGCTGCGACTTCTACCCAGATGAAGTTCAGTTCCCAGAACTTGAGATGAGCAAGACGGTTCTGGTCCACTAAAACCTAGACCGTATTACAGACACACTAACGGCTGAGCGGTTCACGGCATCGGAAGCGTTAGATTTCACAGGCTGATCCACGTTAAAGAAATCACTCGAGTATAAAGATAGGAACTTAGATAAGTCCTTCCATACGATGGTCCAAATTAACAAAGTAGACCGACCGCAAGCTATGACTAAAAAAAAACACTCGAATTATTCGATTCGAGAAAGTTACAAAGTATTTTCTACATGTCATCTAACAATTTCAAAGTAACAATAAAAGTAATTAGAGTTAAACACAACAAATTTTCCATTTTCCTCATAATAAGCGGCTTAGATTTTCTTTTTAAACGATTTTCTTTCACAAGCATCCAGTTCATCGTAAGCATAATTCGCTTTATGAAAATTTAAAAGATCAACAGCTAATTTATTCATGCTTCCTGCAGCTAAGTGCCAATTTCCATATACTATCTGACGAACACGACGATGTGTCACGGAGCGCGGGTTTCATGAGCGAAAAGAAAAGTCATGCGTAGGTGGTCGAGACACATTCGCGCGTACGTTTACGCGTGCGTGCGTGTTTGTGGGAGTAAGGCAACACACACGCATGCACGTGCGAACTCACGATCGAACGCACGCGTTTCTCAGTCTCGCATCGCAGACTTTTCCCACACGTGGTTCTTTAGATGCACGTCTCCCTTTTCTGTTCTCCTTCTAGGCCGACTTTGCCTCGTCCTAATCCCTACCACCGCTTCGCACTGCTTGGTACTCTTTCCGCTTCTCCATTTCTTCCTCTCGTTGTTGCTTTTCATCTTCCTCGGATGAGCGACCGTTGTGTAACCGTGGTGGTTTGCCATGTACGACATTACGATTTCGCGTAGGCTTATTCGCGATTGGAAGCTATCTCGAGAGATTATGAGACCAATATCGATAACATGATCTCGAAAATAAAGTGGTTAATTATGGTAAAAAAAAATTTATGGAGAATTAATGTCAATCAAAAGTCGAATAAAACAGATGTTACTTTTTTAATTTTATGTATATTTTATAAGTTTTGCATATAATTGTAAAAACCAATCAAAGTAAATTTTCTAATCAAAGTTTTTCACTTTTGCTGCATAAAAATATTATAAAAATTATTTTCATACTTTATACAATACGTCATTGCGATTATATTAAAAATATAGTAGTGTCGATCTAGCTTTCACTATCGTTTTGTTCACATAGCTGCAGTAGCAGGGTGTGTATTAGTAAACATCGAAGAACCATAAAATGTAGCGAGTAATCGAGTATTAGATCCGTCTGTAGCGACATCGTCTACGGCAAGGTAAAGTTAATAAGCCGTGGCGAAACGAATGAAGTTTGAAGGATGCGCGAAGCAACGACACGGTCTCGTGATCACGAAATCAAAGCTGGAGACGAGCAGCAACAACGAGCTTTGCTTTCGTTTGTGAAGAAAAGCGAAAGAGGCGGTTAGTGCCTTCTGCGGGTGAAGTTTCCGGTTCCTTCCTTCCTGCAGATATCACCTGGCGATGAGTCAGAGAAGTCGCTTCCCAGACACCTGCTGTCAGAATCGCGTAGCAGGTTCCGCCATCCGCCATTAGCCACGCGTGTGCTCTTCCTCAAGGGTCGAAGCGCTACTTGTGTGTGCCCTTGATGAGCTGCGTCTTACTCTATTGTCACCGAAACGAGTCCCGGATTCATGGGCCAGCGACTTGTGGCATCACGGGACCTTCGGGCACTCCCGCTTCTCCTTCGTTACGACGCCTTATTTTACAGATGTGCAATTAAGTTTAACTTATTCCCCCCTTTGTTACAAAAGAGGAAAGCAAAACACGAAGGCGACATCTTGCTAAAATCGCATCGAGATGTAAAAAAAACCGCCGAGAGGCGGTGAAGAAATAAAATAAAATTGCCAAATATAAAATAATTGGTGCAAATGGTCGAGAAGGAGGTCCTGTTGATCGTTCTCTCTGAGTAATCTCTCTAAATCAACACCACGAGGCGCACATCTGCATCACGTGAATCGCGAAACAGCTGTATCCCGACAGCGGGGCTGGCACGTGTGTTGGTATCCTATATCTTCGCCCTGCCAATCGCGAAGCTAAATCCTAAGGGAAAAACGGGTCAGGTGTACATCGATCACAGCAGCTGAAAGATACGGTTTTTTTTTTTTCATCTCGGGTAACAGCATCGTTTTTGCTTCAAAAAGACGTTTTTGCCTCCTCGAATGGTGTCTTGTGGTTAATCGCATTATTTAGAGCATATCATGAAATACGAACGTTTAATACGTGAGGTGAGAATTTATTAAAAATAAACAAACTCCGATAGCTCACATCGTTACGTGATTTCAACAATTACATTAGCAGCGTGAGTTTCGACACTTCCTTTTTCAATAGAACTCGGACAGGAAGTCTCTCTCACACACACAGTCGAGAAAAGTCCTTAAGATTCCAAATTCTACAAATGACTCGTACAGTTATCTAATTTATTTTATCAACAAATTTTTTTATATAGCAATCTAAGATAACATAAGCTTCAGTTATTCAGTTAGAGGTGTAGGTTTAGATCTCGTAGCACATAATAACGTTATATCCTTATAACGGATTATAACAGAAAAACTAGATCATCGAATGCGAAAATCGCGTAAAACAGAACGGAAACACTGTGCAGCCGTTGACACCGGAGTGACAAATAGTAAAGGAGAAAGCTGATGTATTGTACATTACGCCATGGGAACAATTGTAACGTGTAGCACAAAATGCGTTAAACGTGTGCGTTTGAAAGACGCGGGTCTGCTTTCCATCCGTTTTTTTTTCCGCTGTCACGACGAATGGGAAACTCATTTAACCGGATAAGAGTAAGCTAATTAGCGCAATAATACGCGATACGAATACAAACGAGGTAGCCCTTCGTTTCGCATTAATGCGTCCGAGGTGGGAGTGTCGATAAACGACGGGTGCATTGAGAGATGCCGCTTTCTTGCGATTGTTGTTGGCGGTGAGAATGAAAGCTACGCCTCTTTATTATGGCGAGGAGGACGACCGCGAGAGAAACCTTGAACCTCGGCTGCGTTGGCGTGGGTGCAGAAAGCACGAACGCGAGGACGATGGCACCGGATCGTCCGGAAACAGAAGCAAAACGAAAAACGCTTCGTATTAATTACCTTGCCGTATTACAATTTCTACATCGTGCCTGGCTACAATTAAAAAAAAAGGGAAATTTTGCTGAATTAAAAGATAGGTACAGTTTTTCAACAAAATGTAAAAATATCTAGAAATTGACAGTAATGGATTTAAATGGGAAGTGGTATAAATTTTACAACATGTATTTTATACCAAGGCAGATGGCCCATTAATCGATTCATCGGCACGAACGATTTCAGCCCCAAATACACGAATAGCCTAATTGCTTCCGGAAGCTTCGTTCGCATTGACGGGTGGTTCCATGACAGGTGTTATGAAAATAATAGGTTACGCCATTACTATTGCGTGCATATAGTATGCAATTAACTTTCAGTGAACTATTCACGTTGCATGCGCATCATATTTAAAGCTCTTAAAAATGTTTTGATATAAAATAAAAAATATTTAATTTTAATGGAACGAAAACGCTCTTTAACAAACTTTTTGACAAATGTGCCAATAAACGTGAGTCACTATATGGAAACGTAAACCACAGTGACAAAATGGCATTAACGCTTGAACATTGCGGTACCGTTACGTACGGTAATCTGGGTAAACAGCTAGAAAGACACTACTCTCATACTTTTTTTCGTAACGGCAAGACAATGCTTGTCACCAGATTAACAGCCAGAAAAAGGGTGTTTTCTTGCAACTTTCTCAAACAAACAGGCATCGCCCTTTTATTCACTCGCGATTTTAACATTGCAGAATTAGACATTATATTTTGACAACGATTGAAATTTCAATCGGACTTCATTTTATTCATCCGTAAATTCTTTCATGTGCAAAAATAACGTGCAAAATCTTATGACCAAGATAATATCGTCGAGTTTTATTTGAAAAATAATAAAAAATATAGTCGAGAGCAATATTTCGACTCGCAAAATGAAGTACCAATAAGGAAGTGTGGATCAATGCCCTCGAAACTTGGTAATCGTAGCTGTAAGAAAACTTTAAACCTACTCCCCGAAGCTTCTTGAGTGCGCCGTACTCGTAACCTGCGATTTGCTTCTGGTAATCGCCAATGCTTTATGCGCATTCCGTCGAACGAACCGATCGTGATCGTCCGACGATGAAACGCTTCTTTCCCGCTTCTTCGGGAGGTCGAAGATTTTTATGAACGTTCACCGCAAAACATCGAGTATCTTGCACCACGATGGAAACAATTCGTAAAATCTAGTATAGTAAATCGATATTCCGTAAAAAAGATACAGCTGAACGAAATGTAAAAAAAAATCGACTTTTCGTCATAACAACAATTCGAAAATAATATTAATTTTTGTATCGAACTGCTGAAGGAGTGCCAAGATCTTTACAAAGGAATTTGCAATGAAAATTCCATCGATTATCTACTTTATCGCTGCCGTCGATTATCTTGTTTGCGATTCTGTTAACATCGTCGCGGATTATAATAGGCGCTCTCGAAGTCGCTTGTTTAACACGATCAGCATAAAACGCACGTCGCGGGAATGTACGTTAGTTTTCGTTCGAACGGTGACGGTTATCGATGCACGCATGTGCTTCGTGCTGTCACGTCGCCGTTCTCGCTGCTGACTATCGCCAGGAGGATGGGAAACGCAGATACAGTATATTTTTTATCGCGAGCGTTTTTAAAGCCCGTTTATTCACGGTGGCTGGCAGCCACTCGTAAACGATAACGCGTTTAACGATTATCAGGCGCACTTTAACGAAATCGAAAACACTCGGCAGGCTGTTGCGCAGCGAGGACCGTGATAGCCCGCCAAAACAAGTTTATATATTGTCAGTAAGCTTGTGCAGCACCGACGGTACACAGGCCCGCTGGCTGCGCGTCCCAGCGGCTTGCGTCAATCCGTTTCGGAACTCTACAAGCCGATTACAAACGGTATTATACGTCCCGCGGAGGAAGATTGCAGCGTCGGAAACGCGCGCGACTGCCTAATCCCTCATAAACAATCCCGCTCGGCGTTTCTGCGCACTCCGACGTGCGCTCGGCATATCGGTCATGTCAATTATCAATAATATCGACAACACCTTTATGCATGATGCACGACCGCGGGATTAATGAGTGCGCTATAGAGCAGATAGACCGCGCCCGCGATCGCAAATGTCTGTAATGAAACTGTTACAATGGTCACGGAGGAAAACCGACGCTGTCACGCCGTTTGTTCTCTATTCGTAACACGGCGAGACAAAGGTGGTTACCACACCCCGGCTGCGTGCGCGCGGTTTGCGCTTAAAACACTTGTATCACATGTCACGTAAGGCGCGGTGTTAGTACGCGTGCCTCACGACCAGACCCTCGCCGACTTACAGAATGTAACATCTCTTAGATTAGCATACGTGTTTTTTTTTTTTTTTAAATAAACTCAACAGCCATTGTTTTAAAAGAGACCAAAACAACGGATAAAACTTACTCGTTTGCCACAAAAATACTTACATCTTTAGAAAAAAGATTAAAAAATTTACATATTGTAAATAGGTGTGAACACAAGCGAAGATTCTCTTCTGACTTTATGACGAGCGTTTAATTCTCGATAGTAGCCACCTCCCCCAAATTTGTCCGGGCAATAAATCATTTGATACGAACGATACCGTCTCCCGGGCCGCCTCTTAACGCGTAATACGAATAAACATGACCTTTTCCTCTAGACTTTGGAACCGGTCGATGTCCTTAAACCGAGGAAGTAGCGTGGTAGCGTGACTGTATACGTTGTAAAATTTGCTATTAAAAGGCGTGAAGTTTACAGTGGGACCGGGAGATATCAATACTCATACGGGAGAGTTAAAAGCAGTCTTACGATCCGGTTTGAAAGAAGTCCCCACGTGTCCCGTCACTTATCGGTCGTGAATATTTACGCACGCTTCGACGACCACTTGGGACAGCGAGCTTAAAGATTTAGCGACGGATTTGTGTTCATAAATCGTGTAAAAGACTCGTAAAAGACTTCGAGAAAACGGCAAACGAAAATCAATGCGTGACATCTTTCGAGTGCCAAAAAGATCGTGAGCTCTTGAATTTCTGTTTATACAAATGTAGTATATGTTGATTTTACTGCAGATATAAATTATTATTTTCACGCTTTCAAACTCGAGATAATTTTTGCAAACATTTTCTTACGCGGTTTTAATAATTTTTTAATAGAAAGAATTATATAAATTATATTATAACAACTTTTTTTATTTGCTTTTCAATTTTAATTAGTATTCCATAAATTTCTATTTAATTAATTAAATTATTGTTTATAATTGATTTGATTGTAGCTTTACGTGTAACACACTTGTTTGCGCCTACTTGCGCCGAGAAAGTCGGACAGCATGATCGTTCAGCGGGTTGCATATACTTAAGGCGCCTGTTTGCCTTCAGAAAATGTATATGATACCGTAAGATCGTGTGCGATATATACATGTGTATATGTGCTTTTATCATTTAATTCGATTTTACACGCATCTTTCTGCAGACTTTGTTACCGTAACTTGTCATAATCCAATAAAATGCATTTATGAAATTCAACAAATTACATTTAATAAAATAAAATTCGGCATTTAATAAAATAATATTCGACATTTAAGCGCAAGATATTTTTTTTTTAGTCTCTTACCTGTACGGCGCTGTTGAGGAAGCAATTGTTCTGACCAGGTCCATTGAGCAAGCCTTTCGTGCTGGTAAAGCTGTTGTTGTGCTCCCGATGCGGTGATTTTTGACAACCCTGCACCTGTCCTTCCGTCTGATGGCATTGTGTAGATTGCAAGTAACCGGCAAAATCCACTGTGTCTTGGGATGCAGCCTGCTGCTGCAATCCCATTGTAGATGTCATGCTTGATAAATCAAAGTAGAGTCATCTGTAAACATTAACAATAAATATATTTATTTTTACAAACAGTGTGTGCCTCGTAAATTTTTTAAAATAATTATAAGATAAAGTTCGCATAAAAATATAATTTATTATAATAAAGTGTAAATAAACTACGTACACAACAATTATACTCGATAAAAAGTGCTTTATATCATTGAAAAATACTTTCAATGCTGTAGTACAAAATTCTATTGAGTTACGGTTTCGTGCACTCGAAAGCAAGTCTTTATAATGCTTTAAATTATGACGATGAATTCAAGTCATAATATTTGCGGAAACTCATAAAATCAAGTTAACGAGGAAGCTAAGAAGTATAACTACAAGATAAGATCGGAAAAATCTGTTAACGCATATTCGGAAATGCAATGCAAGATTTTATGACCTGTACCTCCAGAAGAACCCGATTACGCACAAATGTTGATTGGTTTCTGTTTCAATTCTCCTAATTAAAAACTCAAATAATCTCTTTGCATTTTTACGAAAGACTCCAGGGGGAATCGACTCAACAGGGGAGGAGGGAATGTCGCCTCGAGTGTCACCTTTAAAAAAGGCGAAATCATCATAAAGAGCATTATAAAGGCTAAAAAGAGGGAAAAGGAGAGAAAGAGAGAACCGTTACGCTAAATGCTACTACGACCGAGTGGACGGCGGTTAATTTCGAAGAGCCGAGAAAAGTGGTCGGAGCGAATACGTGCTTGAGAGCAGGCCTGGCGCCAGTCGTTTCTCGCCGTCTTGGCTTCAGGCTTCGGATACAATACTCTGGTCACATTCTCGACAAACGTCGAGGTCCCACCGTACTCGGTGTTGCACTTATTACGAAGTAGATGAAGAAAACCAGACGTGACTGGCCATGTCTCCATTTTCAAATTCAGAAACAAAATAACCTTCAGTACAATCTTCTTAATAATTAACTTATAAACTAAGCAATTACTAATTGACATTTTTTTCGAAAGCAATCATTTAACCCACGTATTATTATTAATATTTAGAGAATTTAATAAAGAGTTTAAATAAAGTTTTATAAAGAGTTTAAATAAAGAGTTTAATTAATGCTATTAATAAAAACCTGACTTTTATACAGTGTCTCATTTTTAAAAATATGTTTAAACAAAAAGCTACACGTTAAAAAAATGTTTAAATAAAAGTTGTATATTTTGAAAGAGAATAGATAATAGTGAATCAATTTTCTCCCGAAAAAATCGATTTTTAAGGAGAAATGGTCAATTACTACATCGTAAATCATTCGGTTGTATAAGAAATCTTAGAGAGTGCATTGTTAAAAAAAAAAGAATCAAAAGTATATCATCGGACAAAATGTTAGAAATATATTTGCTGACATGAATTCAAGGTACGTTACGATTGTAGAACAGAACCTATCAAGAGCTGGAAAATAGAGCCACAATGAGAATTGAGAATTGCATTGATCCGTTGCTCTTCACAAACCGCACAACAAATACAAATAAAGCATAAACCATTTCGCGACTTTCCCATTATAATTGTGGGTTTACAGCAAATGACATAAACACACACATACACACACACACACACACATCCAGTTGACCGTGTGCAAACTGCAAGTGAGCCGGACTAGTTGGCCTCCCAATGTATCGTCTCGCGTTTGTTGTCCTTGGCACGGCATACAAAAGGAATTTCCATTTACACGGCATGAGCGTGGTAACCAAGAATACCCGATTTCACGCTTGTCGAAGTTACAACATGATACCGTAAATAAAAACGGTCTATTTTTTTTATCATACACAGATCTAATTTTAGAGAACGCCACCCAAACACAGAGAACATCAACGATGATATTCATTTTTGATGAAAGCAGTAAATATAAAATATATATTAATAATTTAAAATTCTTTTATTCTTCTACTGTTTTTATTTTATAATTGCGCGATGATAATTATAAAAAATACCAATTAATTTTGTTACTCCAATCGCTAATTATGTGTAACGTCTGTATTAAAACACGAAAAATTTTATAACTTTTCGTTATTTATGCAAATTGCGCGATTATTATTTTATTGTTCTATCAAAAAGCTAATAACACATTATTTTAAAAATATAAAATATAAATTGAGGTATTATTTCTCGCAATAAATTAAATATGTGCAATTTTTCGAAGAAAGGCAATCTTATAGATGCTTCCGAGCATCAATATTATTAAATTGCTCAATTTCATTTATGAAATTACGTATTTTGGCTTCACGTAACTACGTTTCAAGGCAGACAAAAATGTGTACTTGATCTGTAAATAATAAACCAATCATCTTTAACTTTTTAATGGGTCTTATTTAGTTATTATTGTAGAATATAATAATCACAGTTTACAGTTAGGTATCTTATCAAATCTTTGTTATATTTTAGTATAATAACAACTCATAATATTTGTAATAAATTTTTCAACTTTGGACTATATTACATTTTATAATTAAAATAAGAGCAAAAAATTAAATTCCGGTACCGGGAATCGAACCCGAGCCTCCTGGGTGAGAGCCAGGTATCCTAGCCACTAGACCATACCGGATCGCGACGGGACTCTCCCTCTCACACTTTGACAACAGTACAGAAGCAACATCCCTCTTGGACATTATTACACGCCTGAAAGAAAACCCTATACGTAATCCGGTATGGTCTAGTGGCTAGGATACCTGGCTCTCACCCAGGAGGCTCGGGTTCGATTCCCGGTACCGGAATTTTTTTTAAAGAGAAAACCAAGGAACGATTTTTTTTATTTATTTAAAAATATACTAATTTATTATACTTTTAAAATGTTATAGTAGATAAATTAGATATTTTAAGTATTTATACATTAAGATATTATTTTCTAAAGTAGTGTAAATATTTAATAAATAACAAAAATCACTGAGAAGAAAAATAGAAAAAATTTGATTAGATAATCAAAAATGTATAATAATAAATTCTAAGTATATTGCATTATAATTGCAATATAATAAAAATAAAGATAGCTTTGTATGTGTAAACTTTGTTGTTGTGTAAATTTTATATTAATATCATCTTAATCTTTGTTAATCGCATACGTTAAAATTTTTCTGTAATGAGTGTTGTTGGATGCTTTGCAGGTTCCAAAATACGGAGAAATTTCTTAAACGACAACAGTCTCTCCCTCACATACGTGTTATGAATGCTAATGAAACCGCACCTCTCGTATAATAAATGCACGAAAGCGTATATTTATAGACGTACAACGACGGCATGGGTTCTTCTCTTTTTTTTAGGACCAAGATACGCAACTTCTTAATTTCTTCACAAACATTCAGCGACGGTGATAACGATGCGTAATTTCCTTTAAAAAGGAATAAATAAAGGAAACTCGTGTCTCTACGAATAAGAAAAAGAAACGCGCGCAGAATCACTTGATGACGCGAAAAAGACGGAAAGCGAAGGAAAAACGTCGCAAATTACGGCATAAAGTTTAGACGTTATCGCGCGGTTATTTTCGTTGGAGTTTCGTTCGCGACACTGTCCACGGGATGTTGAGGAGAAGAAGAGAACCGTCAGAGGCGCCGTGATATCCATTCCATAAGAAAAACATGCAAATTAAACGGTGCTGCCAATTCAAGACCGAAGACTCTGACGCGTAAGACTGTTCGACGGATGTCAGACGGTTGTAAAAGCCCAGCACGTGTAATAAAAGTCGCATGATGAACTAAAAGAAAACGAAGACCGGAGTTCTGGCTCGACCGATTCCACGCACGCACACTCGCACAGGGAATTCTTACGCAATGATTTTACGCACACCAAATGATTCTGTCATTGCATTACGCAATAAATTTTTATATATAAAAAAAATATATATATGCTTGTTTCATTTTACTAAGAGATAAATTTCCCAGATACTGTAAAAAAATTAAGCAAAATTATATGAATAATATTTGTAAATTACACAATTTATAGTAAAAATATATAAATTTTTTTAGTACTTTTATTTCTAATTGTACAAATATAATTTTTTGTATAATATAAAGATATATTTGCACAATAAAAGATAAAAATATTTAAAAATTTGATATATTTCACTATCAATTGTGTAAGTTTTACACATATTATTTATATAATATTACATACTTTTTTTTACAGTGTACTTTCACAGCGCGTTACGTTACGTTTCGCGGGCGTAGTGCAATGAAACTTGTCCCCGCTATAACAACTGCTGTCGACGCAAACAACAATACATGAACATTGCGGAAGAAGAAAGTTGGCAGTATCCACCGCGCGGCGAAAGAAAGCCTTGGCGATGTTGGCCATGGGGAAAAAAAACCGGACGTTCTTCATTCTCGCAGAAGTAATTCGCATTTCGATTGCGCGGTCCGCGGTTTATGCGGCAGATGCAGATGCGAAATAATGAGAGAGAGAAAATGGCTTTTGCAGAGAAAACCGAACATTAATCTAAAGGCTATATTGAACGGGAGATTTGTTGGATTACTATAATTTTTCACGGATTATAGAAACTATACTTTTCTCTTCTTTCGACGACCGTTTAGAATGAGATTAAGGCATTATGTAAGATAATTATATACATGAAAAGAGATTTGCTTAATAAGATTTCGAATACGCAACCTGCGCAGCATAAATATCGGTTTGTTTACTGAAAGCGTTGTGCACAGAAATAATTCCAGGTATAACTTTGCTACTTTTCTTTTCGACCGAGCTCTTGCAGTTACGTTTCCACCGCGAATGAATCCCCCGTATATATTTTCGTTGGTAAACGCCTACGAATTAATTATGAATCGCATTGTACTTCGCGACCGTGCGAAGTGAGTTTAATGTGAGTTAGTTCCAGGTTTATCTCTGCACGGCTTTCCTGTAAAGCGGCGATTATTATAGCTCTATATTTACGTATGTGCGAACATGACGAAGTAGTACACAGTGAAGATACATCTTGCAGCGGTGAATACATATGACTGAAACGATGAGACTGATAATGGAGTAAGTGAATAATTTAAGAAACGTAAATGACCGCAAGACAGTTTCACGACTTCATAACATGGCATGTAGGATTATGCGGAAACAGTAAGTCAGAGGGAAAGGCATACGGCAAGAAAAATTACTGGTGCGCTAATTGAAAGACAGTCGAATGATTCTTACGATCAAATAAAAGAACGAACGCGTATCTTGAAACGAGTACAAAGCTTAGAAATGTAGGACGAGAGAAACAAACGTAAAACAAAGAATCGTTTCAAAGATGCATAAGAAAAATGTGATAAAAAATTCTTGCGGAACAGAGAAGTATTGTATAAACTAGAAAAGCTCGAAACTTACACAATAGAAGACGAACGGTGCTTTTTTATTCTTTGAAAACGTGATTGACCATTTCTAAAAATCCACGGATTTTCAAGTTCAATGACCGTGATATCAAAATTTTCTATACTAATAGCATGTAGAGTGAACAATAAACCACAAACTATAGCGCGTCCATTTGAATTTAGTAGCTTTGTAGCTAAGTTATCAAAAGAAAATTTTAATTAATTCAAATCAATTTATTTGTTTATTTACTTGATCTGTATGTAAAAACTTAATTTATACGGAGATAAATGCCGAAATTTGAAAATACAAGATCTGTTAAAAAAAATTCCCAAACCATGTCTTTCTAACATTTTAAGACTTATTTACAATTTATTCCTCGTATCCTTCGAGACATTATACTTTCCTTCTCTCCTGTTAATACATCTTGCCTAAAACTATTTCTATTTCTAAAAGCAGTTCTGTACGCGTTTCTCGGAATCGCGTGTTAGCAAATTTTCTTAATATTTTTAACTGAGTTTTTTAAATGAGTCTTCAAAAACAATAAATTGAATGTAGTGTTATTGCAAAATACAAAAATATTGAAACGTTTACAAGAAAACTTCAGAAGAAAAAGATCTGAACTATGGCTAGATAATGGTTCCTCCACAATGACAACGTGCTCGCGCATACATTGCTGCTGATTCGTGACTTCTGCACAAAAACGATGGTTCCTCCCCTAATCTCCTGGTCTCCGTGGACTTTTTTATTTTTTTAAAACTAAAATATACATTGAAAGACCGACAATTCAATACAGTTCACCACAAGACATCAAAGAAAATTTGCAGGCGGACTTATGTGCGAAAGGACTGCTAGAAATAGAAACGACGTTAGAAGAAAAGTGTATCAATCGAGAAAAAGAATAATTTGAAGAAGACAAGACTGAGGAAATCGTAAATAAAACTGAAAAAAATTATAAAGACAAAGTTCAAGAACCTTTTGAATAGAACTCGTATATTGTTAAAATTTTAGTATTGCATGATTTCATACGATTTTTCTGTTCCATTAAACAATAACTTTCAAAGTCGATTCAGTACAAATTAGTCCCTTATGAGCAAAAAGATTTGGACCATTCATCTCTCTCCCACTTTCTTCATGCTTCTGAAGACGTCAAGTTCAAAAGCGCCGATTACTGTAATTTACTTGGCGATCCACAGGTGCGCTTTTGTTAGTGTTTTACTTCTTTTAGAAAACGCCCGTTATATAAGCGTAATCTACAGCCGAATTTCTCGGAAGGCCATTTTTGTATTCGACGTGCGATTGCTGATCGTAACATGCGATCATCGTTAACACATTAAATCACACACGATCGCGTGACATGTACTTAAAAATAAAAAAACAATTTCTATATTCTTATCACTCACACACACACATACACAGAGAGAGAGAGAGAGATTATTCTTTCCTTTATATTAATTGTGTTTTGATTTAAAGAGTAAAACAGATAAAATATATATTATATGCATAATATATTTTTTTTTAAGAATAGCTGTATACACTAAATTATTAAAATTATATAATTTTTTTCCAAATTTTTTTCATAAATATGACATTGAAATCATTATTAAAAAATACTAAAATATATTAAGTGTTTATATAAATATGTTTATTAAATATTTAAAAGAATTCACTAAAATATTTAAAGTCTAAAATAAAAGTATATTTGATCATATGTATATATATTTGAAGAAACGCTTCGCTGTATGTATTTTAACCAGTAAATTATTAAAATAAATATATATAAAATTTTTCAAAAATAAATATTATTTATTACATTTAAAAATTATTTTATATTGTGCTATTAAAACACTAACTTCGGTCATCAACCCGCACACTTTTTTTTAAGTTGCACCTGCATATAAAGTATCGAATGTTACCGAAGCTCCAGGCATCGCGCTTGCGGTCATAAAGAAAAACTTGTCTGACTAGTCATGCATAAAATACATCTGGTCTATTGACATGAGGATCAACAAGAGCAAAGCACTTGGAAGAGCACGAGACTGCGGTGAAACGTACAAACCTTTAATAAATTATCCTTTTCTGATATCACCGCAGCATGGAATTTACATAACGCGAACGACACGTCTTCTTACAGCTTCCTGTTTCTAAAGCACAAGTTCAGGTTTTGTATATTTATAAGTTATGCATAAAATATCTAAACTAAGCAAGACTTATATATATTAGCTCGCAAGAGCTATTATAATATTCATTCATACGATTATAACGTACCTCACAGTGATTCAATTCGTGTGTTATGCTGTACCGCAAATAATATAGATGTAGAAAGAATGCATAATAGTACGCTACGACAAACTAATTATGTCTAATTATATGATAAACACGGAAAGGAAACACTGTCACGGCATAGTTGGCTCCGACTGCTGATGACCGGCCGCTCAACTTCATACGAAACGGGTCAAACAGGTGTAACAGAAGGCTTAGCAAGTGTGAGGCACATTTAAATAAATATATCTAACTAGTTTCAAGATAAAAAAAATGTTTGTACAAGTTGACAGTTTGATAGCAAATTAACCCGCATTTTTTTAAATGCATGTATATGTATGTATATGATCAAATATCAATTATTTTATGACATTTATATCGTAGATTATTATATATTATACATATTATTACGCTTTGTACATTTCGAGAAACTTAATTTAAATAAAAATAAAAGTAACACATTTTTTTTAACTTGACTTAATATTTTTGATGTAAACTTGTCAATATTTAAATAAAAATAACTATCACAAGAAAAAAACAAATGTATTTTAAACAAACGATAAGTTATAAGCAACGAAATATATTAGTTTAAGATGTAATTTATACATACATAAATTGTATATTATTATTATATCATATGTAATATTTATTTTTTTAATACTTAAAATTTTACACACAATAAAATAAATAGGATTAAAATAAAAAGTTAAGAAATATTTAATATCTGACTTGTGTCATTTGAATTTTTGGTAGCTGTTACAGCAGAGATATTTTTTATGTGCATCCATCTTCAGGAATACAGCAGAGATATCATAACACAATATTTTTCATTAGATCACTCGACTATACGATGACTACTTTACACCTTCGAGGCCACCAATGGAATGTAGTCACTCAGCGATGATAATACAGCTCGCTGATTATCGTGGACCTCGAAGCCTCCTCAGGGTCGCTTAAGTTACGTCGTAATGATGCCCAGGCGGCGAACCGGTTACGGTCGTCCCGGACCCTGAGGCCCTGCCACTGCACTTATTTGGCCCCGAGAACGCCCTCCATCACTAAACCGATCCCGAGGCAGACGGAAATAAGAAGAAAAGGGCGCGAAGGAACCCACAAAAATTAACCACGCGCTCGCTCGCACCTGGTCCGAAGATGAAAACACGTAGTCAAACTGGCTCAAAACCCTTCACCACAAGGAGAGACTCCAACACCTCTTATAGATGCTATTTCTGAAGGAATAATCTGTCTACACAAAGGAACGATCTATAAATAACTGCCATTGCATAAATATGTGGAAATGAATATTGCTATACACGACAGTATAAATAATGCAACGGTATAAATTTTGCTTAAACATAATCATTGCTCGATATAGTGTTAGGAGTTTATACTGTTAACGTCGTGAATACAATGCGATAAATATTCGTATCGATCCGCCTCCGCAATTTTTAATTCGTTCCATTACTCCGAGAATAGACGACGTTCCCAACTACTTCCTATGGAAAACGCGCCGGCTGCGAACTGTCTCCGGAGTACACAATACTCCAGATAGTCACGCTCCAATTTTAAGAAGATACAACACCCCGTTGCGCCAAGGGGGTTAGGACTTATAAATTCAAACGATAAATCTATCACCAGCAAAAGCTGACCGATATCGCGCCTATGGCCGGTTGCCAAAGCCATCCTGCAAATCTTGTATTATACAGTCGCATGCAGGGCACTCTCTTCCCTCCTCCCCCTATCTCGCATAGCTATATCCTGCCAACCCCCATGGTTCAATTTCTCATATCTTTTCTTTCCCGAATGAGCGAGCAATAAGAAACACAATTTATTCTAGCAACATAATTTTTTCTGTTTACTGCTTGGTCGTTATTTGCGGCCAGAAAGCGAAGCCCTTCGAGCGAATCCTCAAGGACGAGCGCTTCCTACTCGTAAATAAGAAAGCAATATAAATTCTCCCCAAGATATTTGACGCTCTTTCATATTTACACTCGTATCTTATTGTGCAAATAGTTGAGCAGAATTCTGCAGCAGTCAGTTATTAACACAAAGAAATTAAAAAATTGTACGCATAGTGTAAATTTCACAGTCATTTTATTCTCAATAAAATGCATTTTATGCAATCAGCTTGACTTTAATCTTGATGATTTTTATTGTATAGCACAACTATTGTGTTAATTTTCAAAATAATAAATCTATTGTAGATTATAAAAATTATTAACAATTGCAACGCTAAAGTTCCAATATCCAACTTACATTTCGTTAAGAAACCACTCCACTAAATGGAACGTTTGCGTGTCAGAAAATGATATAACACTCTTAATTACTCGACGACGATCACCTATGATATTTCAGGGTGTCATGCATCTATAGGGGAAGGTAAATAGGCGGTGATTCTGCAAAATATCGTCCAGTCGCAGTAATATGCATGCGGATCGTCGAAGCAACGTGTGCCGCACTATAATTTGTCATTAACTTCTTTCATGTTTCTTCCTGCAGTAAAACGTAATTTAATCGAGGCGACGAAAACTTGCTATCATATCATTATTCAAAAAAACTGCAAAAGTCTTTAAGAACACGGATGTGCACGTAGAATTTTTCAAAATGTTAATGAGAGACTTGAATTCGCAGATCGTACCAAACGGTTGAATCTTCTACACAAATATTAAATTATACGATATTTAAATACAATATAAGAATAGCATACGTAAAGAACGCCCAATTCCCGCGTATTCGGATTTCATTACAAAGTATCCTACTAAAATAAACATCGCTCATTCCCAACATCAGTCATTCCCAAACGAGTATTTAATATCGTAAGCTTCACGTTACTGTTGATATGCATTGAATATTTTCTTGGTTTCTTCTTCGTACTAAATTATATCATATATCATATACGTCATTAACAACTACATAATGAATCTGGTAATGTCGGACTTCTTAATCCTATTTTTAAATTTTACTTAAGTGATTATTTCTTTAGCTTTTCAATACACATCTGTTAAATATATTTATATTTGACAGACATATAAAGATGAATCTCGTGCTTTTTATTTAATTCACTACGTTCCTTCTAATAATAATTCTGAATATCAAAATGTACATCGTTAATTATTAGACACAAATTTATCTATTCACAAGTCGTTAAAACAAAAAACACATATTTATAGACTTTATATTACGCTGACAATTTTAACATTTTCTTTGTATGATTATTTTTCGTAAAAAGTCAAATACAGAATCAATATTTTATTGTTGTCTTTAACATTTTCGTGTCTAATTTTTATTTTATTTAATTGCTTCGTCTTACATATTCTGATGAGGTATCAAAATCAACAATTAGAATGGCCAAGAAAAAATATCATGCATTTTATTTTACTAGAAATATATTTAATATTAATATAAATATGATTTTCATGTCTAAGCATCTACAAATTTCTTATATTTTTTATACTGAAAACTTTTGCGTTACAGTTAGTGTTAAGATCTGATTTTTTTAAACTATGGTACCATATCGAATTGTGAGTTATTACTTTCATAACACAATCTTACTATATCAATAATTTACTTTATTTTATTTTAAAAATCATTAATATATTAGTTTATAAAAATAAATTAAAGATTTATTAACATAAAATTATTTTTGTATTTCAGATACTACACAGCATAAAATATCCACTATAATGTAAAAAATATTTAGACATATAACAAAATATTAAAGTATAATTATGCAATTCCATTATAATAATCTAATTTTTTAATAATCTAATTTGTCTTTACAATATTACAATATTACATTTTGAAAAAATTTATCACGTTGTTTTTGAATAATTTTATTATCCTGAGAAGAAGTTAAAACTTGCGCATGCGATAACCAAGCACATCCGCTTTCATGAGAAAAGATAGAAACAATGTGCACTCTGCACACAAATTTTTTAATTTCCTGGAGTCTCTGTATGCAAATTAGTTTCTATTTAAGCTTTTTCTTCAAAAGTCATAACATTGCATTTATAAGCTAGGTATATTATAAAATAAAAATGTGTGTGTACACATAACATATATTTTATCTGTGCAAATTATAACAGATATTATGTAAATTATAAATCATTATTATTGAATTATAAATCTTTAGAGTCCAATTATACAAACTATCGCATGTGACATATCTATGTAACATTTTAATTTGGAAGTATTAAGTGAGATTACGAGCTATGTGCCCCATTTAAAAGAATAATAACAAGTTAATTCTTAAAAACCCTGTTGTTAAAAATTGAAATATAACTGAAACAGAGTGTATTTCGTGTATTCAACAAGTGTCTGGTTGAATTAAAATTACACATTGGGTAAAAGGTATTTTCTGCAATCTATTAAGCCGTAACATGACACTTCCTTTCTAACGAGAAGCAGCATTTATCAAATCGAAGATAAGACCGAGTTTACAACTGCCAAGCAGCTTGTTTGTTCCTTCGCGATTAGGAATTCCTCTCGCGACTCGTTTCGTATTCTGTCCCTCGCGATTTCAGGACAAGATCCAAACAAGAAGGTATGCCAGTGACGTTTGTAACATCAAGCATATGTATATTTAAAAAGGTAATCCAATATTGTTCATAAATATCCGTTTATACTTAAGAATTTACAGTATTTTGAGTGTTAATTAACTTTTATAATTATAATAACATCTTAAAGAAAGCGTTTAAATCTAACTGTATCTTGTAATCTCACGATATAATCTTGAGAAACTTCAGAGACCTACGAATTAGTGAAACTTTTAGTTACTCTTTCTTACTATTAGTTATTGTAGTTTACAGAAAACTTTTAATCAAATTAAAAGATTTTTTTTATATATGTAAAATATTTTTTTATTTAAACATTTCTTGCTAAAAGTTGCAAAGAAAGTATTTAAAAGCAATGTTCTTCACTTTTCTCTACTTACATTAATAATCTCTGTAAAATTCATTGCTAACATGCGAGATATATCCTACATCTTGTCGACACAAAGAAAAGGAAGAACCAGGAAATCGGTGAAGCAAAACGCTCAGACACAAACTTCCGGTAGAACGAACAAAGTTGGCCTTTTTAAATACGTATATTTCTCAAACAATTAAACTTCGTAAAATTCAAGTTTTAATTCAATTAAGCAGAAAAATCTTGATATACCATTGTATTTTATTGTAATTATTCAAAAATGCAATTAATATCAAGTTGATTATATTAACATGGAAAATTTTTTAGAAAAAATATAATTAAACAAAAATTAAACAAAAAATACACATTATAATAAATTATTACGTTATACAACATAATTTTTTATAAAAGTAATAAGAATAATCAATTTTTCTGTACGTGAATTCGAAACATGTTTGAAAACATTCTGAAAACTGCCTCTCTCTCTCTCTCTCTCTCTCTCTCTCTCTCTCTCTCTCTCTCTCTCTCTCTCTCTCTCTCTCTCTCTCTCTCTCCCTCTCTCTCTCTCTCTCTCTCTCTCTCTCTCTGTCTCTCTCTCTCTCTCTCTCTCTCTCTCTCTCTCTCTCTCTCTCTAGAAGTAATTAGTAATGAGAATGAAAGGAAAACAAGACAGAAAGAGACTATCGCAATAAAATTCGTTAGAACTAAAAGTGCGCAAAAAAGCGTGTGTTACGTAAAATTATACAATACCTTGCCAGCAGAAATTAGAAGTTTTGAAAAAATTGATGTATTTAAACGGATGTTAAAGAAGCATATATGTAAGTCTATGTTAAACATAATAGCTGAGAAAGCTAAATAAACTTTAATCAATCAAAAAATCCCGATCTCTCCCCGTCTCTCCCCATCTCTCCCGATCTCTCCCCATTTCTCCCGGTCTCTCCCCGTCTCTCCTCATCTCTCCCGGTCTCTCCCCGTCTCTCCCGGTCTCTCCCCGACTCTCCCCATCTCTCCCCGTCTATCCCCGTCTCTCCCGATCTGTCCCCGTCTCTCCCCATCTCTCCCGGTCTCTCCCGGTCTCTCCTGGTCTCTCCCGGTCTCTCCCGGTCTCTCCCGGTCTCTCCCCGTCTCTCCCGGTCTCTCCCCGTCTCTCCCGGTCTCTCCCCGTCTCTCCCCATATAAAACACAGACTACACTATAATGTATGTATATTGATATTTAAGATTTTACATAACTTGGCGCCAAATTACTTAAGGGATAGATTAGAAGTAATTAGTAATGAAAATGGAAGAAAAACAAGACAGGAAGGGACTATCGCAATAAAATTCGTTAGAACTAAAAGTGCGCAGAAAAGCGTGTGTTACGAGGACGTAAAATTATACAATATCTTGCCAGCAGAAATTAGAAGTTGTGAGAGAATTGATGTAATTAAACGGATGTTAAAGAAGCATGTATGTAAATCTATGTAAAACATAATAGCTGAGAAAGCTAAATAAACTTCAATCAATCAAATCTCTCTCTCTCTCTCTCTCTCTCTCTCTCTTTCTCTCTCTCCCTCCCTCCATCACATATTGTGGAATGTTTTCCAGAATATTTATATGTAACTTTATTTATAAATTTTTTATTCTATAATATTGTATGATATATTTTGAAACAATCGTATGTATCATAAAATAATGTTGTATTCATTTTGTATTTAACATTTAATACGTATAATTAGAAGAACTCTAATCATATTGTTATTATATTTACAAAATACAAAACAAATTACAGTAAAAGAAACTATTGTAGAATAATGTACAGAGCGCTGTAAAAATTTAAAGTCATTCACAATTGTAATTTTTATCATTTAATTAAATACGTAACATAGAAATATAGTGTTATAACACTATTTATAGATAGTATACGATACAGTGTTGATTCCTGGTTAACGTGAGATAAGGAAAGGAAGTCTTCCCATACCAGGCCAATCTCTAACTTTCTCCTTTGGTTTGCCCCATGCTTAGAATTCGGTTACGTTAATCTTTTCTTACCTCGTAACTAATTTATCTCTAAAAACATACGAAATTAGGAACACCGTTTTATGTAGTAAAAATATTCACCTAAGGAATTAAATTATGAGTATATATATTCGTCCTTGCGGTCCAAATTTCGCAACACTGTTACGAGCGATGCGTTCACGACGATGCATCAGCCTATGGCTCTGTGGTTGGCACTCTATAAATACATACCACGGGCGATTTAAAAATGCAGTGACAATAATAGCCAACACTGTCTTGTAACCGCGTTAAAATATTTCTAGCGACGTCTCGTTGTCCTAACAGCTCGAAATGACATGAAAACCGCGGCGAACGAAGCCTTCATCACGCGTAGCGAAAATTGAACTAGGATTATTGAGACCGGTGTTGCAGGTGTATGCATATGCATAAACCCATCGCGCTGTGGGGGACATGGGAAAGGGGATAGACGCCACGCTGTTTGCGGTAGCCAGCGGAACGGATGAATGCGAATCGAACGTAACATTCACCCGACACGACGTGTGAATGAAGCGACCGAGTAAGCGGATAGAAACTTCATTCAGGCTCTCGCTACTGGAAAAAACAGCGCGACTGTATCGATTGCGATCAACGCCGAGTTTGACATGGGGGCCGACGAACACCCGGGGCTTTGTTCAACCGTTCGTTTGCACCCTTGTATACTCAAAATATAAGATCTTAATTACTAACTTTCCGACGAGTGTATGTTTCTTTGGATTAAAACAGTTCGGCTGGAGAAGTAAAAACGTGACGGTAATAGTGCAATGGAAAAATTTATCGTCGAAGATAATTTTAGCACTTTAGGTGCTAAATTAAACTATCTTTTCTTTTCGAAATAAACGACAATAATTGTCAACATCTTACATTATCACTGTGTAATAAAATATAAAGAATACAACGCTTTATCAAACATATCATGCACAATTTATGAAATATCTTCCCTCATAATTTAAAGCGACCTTTATTTTCACGCTGGCTTATCCAAACACTGATAGGCCCCGAGCTTATGCATCGTAAGGAAATGTTTTATCAAGTGCGGGTGCCTGAAAAGCCTCGAGAAATTTCTAACAGGTGCAGCTGCCCCGAATAATGAGTTTGGAAATACGGTGCAGGCCATGTGTAAAATTCCCATCTTGACCTGCATAATAACAGATTGCAGTCCGCGTTGTATATTTTATCTCGAGAAAGTCAAATAGCTGTCGCTAAAAATAATTAACGTAGAACTTTATATCATAAAATTGGTTATAATAAAAATTTGTATATTTCACAAACAAAACTATAACGTGCGTATTCACAATTATTTAATGGAATAAACAGATAAACCAAATAAATGTATTCTGTGTAAATATGTTTTCTGTATTGAAATTTCGCTTTATCTTATTCAAGTGTCACCGTTTTTACGGGATTGTACTCAAGAAAATTAACGCGTTTTTTAAATATCAATATTCAATTGCAACTATTTGCAAATATGAAAAGAAAGAAAGAAAAAATTATCATATATTCAAGCTTTATAGCCTTCGTTCTAAATTTAGTAACCGTTACCGGTTCCGGAATCATTTCCGTTGAGTAAAGTCTCACGAAGTTTTAATGAAATCATAACCGGGAGATCCCGCGCGAAGTTATGCCCTCTTCGACATATTGCTCCTTTTGATGCTTATGTGCAGACAAAATCAAAACTTTATACAAAGTCCGTCAATATTTTTTATGAAAATAATTAATTGAAAGTTTTCATGAAAAGAAAATGGTAAGCAATATTAATCCTATCATGATAAAGATATATAATATCAATACCAAATTTAAAAATAAGGACATTTTTCTACTTTATACGATTAATTAACAATAAATTATATATATATATATATACTAAAAATAATATATAGATTAAAAATGATTCGTAGGATTATGTCGGAGTTAAATTATTATGATTATTAAAGTATAGCTTGAATTTAAGTACAGCAGCGCATATGAAACTGACTGACCCTGTTTTATACCGCTATTAATTTCGTCACATACGCACTTTCATAAATACGCTCATTCGGTTTTCTGTCATTCATATCGATCGAACGGTCGCGAATAAATTATTTATGAATTCCCGTCCGAACGAATACACCATCGATTTTCATCGTTGACATTTCGCACGCTCATCACGTAGCGATGATGATTAAAAATCGGTGCCTCCGGGCACGATTACTTTTTTCCCGTTCCCTCGAATGATTTCGTGAGACAGCTATAAAGGTTAAAACGTGATTGAATGTCATATAAAATAGCTTTATTAATATTTACTGATCCACGTTCTTATAATTTGAAAGACTTATAGTATAATCTATGGAATTATAGAAAATTGATATTCGCTACACGAATTTATTGTCATTTTATTTTATTAAAATTATTTTATATACACACAAATATATTTCGCGGTTTAAATTTTTTAATTTATTACATATTTTTTAATTATTTCCTACTATTTGTTTCATTTTGGCTAAATTATTTTTAGCTCAAATCCTTTTTGCCGTGCACAACGTATTATCGAAATAAATCGCAGAATATTATTATCATTATATTAAATGCACCGCGCAGCACATAGTCGCCTTTCGACGAAACAACAGAATCAAGAAGCGATTCAGTGTGCATTCAGTGAGAACTTGTATGAAGAAATGAATGCATGGATCTTTCGTCGTTGTAACGAGTAAGAAGTTGATGTATGTCTTCGCCGTGTCCTGGGACGCAAAAGGAATCTTTCTCTATAATAAGATGAATAAGACAGGAGCTTTGTTAACGGAGACTCCTTTGAAGTTTCTGGTTATGCCACTGTGCAAACGTGAAATAAAGTAAATGTGTAACAAAAGGACCTCGCAATATCTTAGCAAGTGCCAGTACAAGAAACGAAAAACATAATAAAGTTACAAAAGAAGAAAGACACGTCGTGCGTGTTTCTCTCAATTTAAGTAATTTCGCTTTACCTTATTTAAGTACCTTCGCTTTTGTATGGGATTATGCTGAAGAAAATCGACGCCGCGCTAACGAGTAGCTAAATCTTTAACATCGCATAAAGAGGCAGCTTTCTAAGCGTCACTCTCATGTATGAGCCATGCTCAACGATCAATGCCCTATCATATGACACCCTCTATATGTATACCTACGGCCTAAGGCAATGCGTAGGCGGGCGTTTTGCGACAAAGCAACAGGACCGAGGTACATCAACATCTCTGCAGTAACCGCAGAATTGGCTACAATGTGTATGGAGCCCCCTCCCCGCTGTGCAAATTTGTTGTTTTAAAAAAATGTTCAGCGTGAGTCAGACTCCGCTATGATGAACGGAAAGGATGTTGCATGAAGATTTCGACACACGTCTATTTATACATGCACCGCGCTGTAATCGTATGCAGCTGGCTCCAAATTTCACATATTATTATTGTCGAATAAATTATTTTTAATCTTTAAGAGATGTTACTTGATTAATACCTGATAATTCTTACAGGATGGATTTTATTTTAAAACACTTTGTGCGTTTAGTTGTGTGTAGAAAAAGTTAAATCAAAAATTAAATATTTATCTCAAGTAAGTAAAATTAAGTATTGCCTCAAGAACTTAAAGCAATTTAAGTAAGAAATTTAAATTGTAACATTGATTATTTATTCTCTCTCTCTCTCTCTCTCTCGTTCGCTCGCTCGCTCGCTTCTGACTTTCTCATAATTATCAATAATCAAGCATAATTACTTGCCGCGCAAAATAATTGTAGGCAACGCCGAGCTTATCAGTGTCTAACGGTAAACATCGAACCACGATAAGAGCGACAAAGGCCACACACACGCTCGCTTGATTTAATTAGATTTTAACGAAGGAGAGACGTCTGGCACATCACCGATGCAGCGGAACGACTTCGTTTATTCCCTACTTTATAACGCCCGTATGTTATGACGTCCTCGTAAAATTTCTGCTCAATACGATCTCGCATTCAAGAACGAAAAAGAAAAAACGGTAAGTAAACGGTGAAGAACGGTAGGTGCCAGCGCTCACATTAAGATCGAATAACTGCTCATACTATACCAATAAAAACGTCACATTTCCAGGAAAAAGAAAAAATATTTTTTATAGCACAATAGCAAGCGAAATAAAAAAAGTTTTTCTTCGTCAATTTATCACGATTCAATAAAATATTGCAATCCACATTAAGTGTAACGTCAAAAAGTAAATTCAATCTTTATCAAATTCTACCATTCCAAAATCCACAAAATATTTTTTTAATGCGACTAAAAATTTAAAATAAACTATTCTGATAGAGCATTTAAACTAAATATAAAATTGAACTAATTGATTTGACTGATTATATGATTACACCTTTTCTACTATTTCAAGGAATATAAATAAAACGTAAATTGTTATTTCTTAAGAACTTTTGCAATAACAATACTTTCATAGTGATTTCTCGAACTTTTAATACACCGTTTGAAATTTCTTGGCAATATATTGCAAAAATAAAAAGAATAAAAGAGTCTATGAATAAAAATATATTACATGTTTATGCAAATAGTGAACTGTTCTATCAATCCCAATTTACTTACATCGTGAATAAAAAAGATATAAAAATAAGTGAAAAGATATAAAACTAGATTCTTTCGCAAAGGCTCCAAAATTTTTACACGATAAAATTGAGCGTATTGATTTGGCATTAAAATAAAATAAAAATGAGCAGAATCACATAACTGAAAAGAACAAGTAATTTAAGATTTAAGAATCCGTCATTGTGTCTATATACGAAGTAAATTCCGGTTCGCTTTCGTTCGCATTTAGAATGCAAACGGCGAACAAAAGTACATAGTGAAACACGTTAAACTGCTCATTGTTCCTGAGAAGGAACAATGATGTGTAGGTAAATCATGGACAAAATGTCCTGGATGACAATGGCTCGACAAATTGAAAAGAAGCTTATACTGCAAAAAAAATCGACTCGCACACGAATTCGTCTTATGTCGCAAGTGAAATAATGCCATACGCAGTATATCAAACATCGCGATATTATATTTACCTTCTGGTTAGCGCTTTACATGTTTCTTTAATTGCTCATTTCCAAGTTTGTTTATCTTACCGATGATATATCAAATTCCTCACTGTGAAGAAAATATAAAATCGGATAAGATTGTTCACATTATCGCTACATTTTTAGACTAAAAACGATATCGAGAGTTAACTTTCTGTTGTTCCATTTACAGTTAAATTATTATTTACAGTTAACAGTCAAGCGGATAATCAATATATCTCGTTTTTAATTACAACTTTACCCCTGTAGTTCGAATAAAACAATTATAACATTAATTGCGTGGTTCGTGAACTAATGAAGTTCCGCGTAATAAACCGGTTATGATCGCGTTACTGTCCGATAATCTTAAAGTAGAAGATTGAAATTTACAGCTTAAACGTCATCTTCAAGATGTAACTATTTAGATCATAAGTAAATAAAAACATTAAAAATAAGTGGTAGAAAATTCAAAAATGCTGTTTACAATCATTAATTGAATTAAACGTATTTGATTAAAAAGCCGTAACGCTTTTTCGTAAATATTTTTTCCAATATAAATAAATGTTAAAAGCATAAGAATGTGATAATGTCTGTAAAAGTTAACTGAATTTGCACCTACGTAATACATAGTTTCACATTGATAACTTACATTTCAAAGCATCAATTAATTTTTATACTTATTATTTACGCATGTAATTACGGATCAAAATATTTACTTTAATAATTTTGTAATAATTACTCAATGACATTTTTATGATACTAAAGCTTAAGTATATAAATAAACAACCTCTGCTTTTACAAACATTAAGTATATTATATTCTTTGAGTTGTATACAGCAAGAAGAATCTAGTATTTATAATTACAATTGCATAGTAAAATTATTATAGTTAAAAGTTGTTTTTTATAATTATTGCTATATTGTTAGTAATAATAACTTTATGTTTATAGTTCTATAAACTGTAAAGAAATTTGATTATAAATTATAAGAATTTTAAATATAAATATAGTAAAATATCTCAAGATAAGAATAGCAAAAATAAAAATATATTTATATGTACATAGTAAAAAAAAAACCACAATTACAATTATCATTATTTTTAACATTCACTTACTCTCATATTTACGAGTGATAACAATTGACAGATATAATTTGCATGATTAAAGAGCCGACTACAAAAGCCGCGACACAGATTATTCGACTGTATATCTAAAATTCAATATTATAAAATATCATTGAATAATTATCACAAAATTATCATAAGTACACATTTCGATTCGCAGTTGGATCCTCATCAGTACATACGAATACAAACATAGTAAGCATCACAAAAATGACTAAGAATTATAGTAAAATTATGATAATTGGAACCTGTTCTTCTCTCAGTGTATTCTTCAGAGCCTAAAAGTTTCACATTTATTATTATAAATGTATATAAAGTAAATAAATCAGTCGGTCCCTCGTAGACTCGTCAAGCGTGCCTTACGATCTCAGATTCGAAGTATCAGACCACTATAGGCTCTCTTCCAACATTCTCGGAGCGCGATGTTCGACATACGACGCCGCAAACGCTACGCTAATCCTCCTGGCGAAAGTGCAAGGCTAAGTTCGGGTCTCCTACGCTAAACGCGCGACGACGCGATTATGCCGTTTGTGCGGCACGCTTTCTGCCCAGCAAGTATGCCATTACCGCACCACGTAATCAAGGTCGTTCATATCGCGTTGAGATCGCACGATTTAAATTCCTATCATTTACGCGCGAGCGCAGGTGGTGGTCTCCGCGGTCCTTGTCCTTATTAGCGCGTCTTGTTGTTATGCAAACAATCTACGGCACGCCACTCAGCTATCCACATTTATGTAGGCCGATAACTTTTCTTACAGCGTGCGCCTAAATGTAATCAGATTTTAAAAAAAAAGGGAATAAAGGAATAAGACGACCACTTTTAACGATGCATCTTTAAAAAACGTAAATCGCTATTTCTGTCTCTTTCTCTCGCGTACGAAGTTGCTGGGGGATTCAAACGGGAACACGATCGATGGATTAATTCGCAAATTGGTCCCATGTGTATGTGTGTGTGTGTGAAATTCTCGCCGCGCGTCGACGTATATGTTTTCATTCGTGTCAAAACGAGAGGCGAGAATTGCGCTTACCTCTGTTTCTCGGGCGAGAGTTTCGAGGAAGCGACTTTCGTCACCCGGGGCTCACGTCGTCGGCATTGGCAATCGCCGTATTGACAGGACGATCGATCGGCTGTCGTGCGTCTCTCGACCGAACCTGATGGTCGGGCCGCAATCGCGATGCCGCTTCGCCGCCGAAACGCAGTAATCCAGGACTAACTCGTCATCCTCCCTCCGTCGAGGCAAAACGGCCCGCGTCGATTTGACGTCCCGATGTCGATGACGAGCCGCGCACACGAGTCACGATCTACGAGGTTGATATCTTCGCTGCGCGCGAAATATAAACCGTGGCTTAGATCACACTGACGTCACACACTAAACTATCGCCGATAGTAAACGCGCGTTCGAAAATCTCGAAATCGCACGATCGAGCGTCACATCGCTCGCGATCAATTTTCGAATCGCTCTCTGTCTCTCTCTCTCTTTCTTCCCGTTTCTCTCTCAGTTGTGAATTGACAGACGGGAGACTCGACCGCGATGAAAACCGTCCCCCCCGAACGTTCGGTCGGCCGCGGTCGACAGACAGTCAGCGTACACTGAGATGACTGAGAGGGCCGCGCGGCGAGCGAGCCACGCGACTCCGACGCGAAAGCGAGGCCGCGCCGCAAGATGGCCGCCGGCAGACGCGCGCTCGCATTGGTCGCTCGGCAGCGCTTGTCAGGTGCGCGACCCGCGTTATCTCGCGCGCGCGCGCGCGCGCGCGCTCGGTCCGCGATCGCTTGACAATCGCACACCGACGATAAGGATAGACTTTCCGCCGCGATTCTCCTCGCTGGTGGCCCCGGTACGTACAAAGGTGCAATTCACGTCGAATGATACGAACGATTGCCGATCCCAGTTGAACGTCGTGACTTGCATATGAAATGATATCAAATTCGAATCGTTGAACTGTAATTCGATAAAAAAAAAAAACACTCGTTAATATTATTATCAGCCATACACTGTATTCCAGTGCACGGATAAAAAACTTTAGATGAGATGCTTTTTTAATACAATTATAATAATAATCAAATATTTCAATGTCATTACTGAATGCATCTCGCCTAGAATTTCTTTTATCAATAAAAAAATTTGTAAAGAGAGTAACTGTCTGACATGACAGCATAACGTTTATATAATATAAATATAATATTATGATATAATACGCGTGCAGTGTAGACAGCTTTTTTCTACACTAAAAAAACTAATGATAATAATAAAGATTAAATAATAATTATTATGTTTTACGGAAATAATTGCATTCAATATAGCCAAATCGTTAAAAATATTTAATTGCCGTTTGGTAACCTTTTAATAACCAATTACTTACTATATGTTCGATTATTATTAGTGTAATTATAATACTGAATACTATTAAACATTTAATGGTATCAATCAAACATTTAATTGAAATTATTTCAAAGCCTGATTATTATTGCCAATCTTTTTCTCAATAAAATTAAATTTAAAATAAAAGCGTTTTGCTGATATTGCAATCTTTTTTTCGTTTTTATAAATATATGTAGATAATCGACATGCAACTTTGTTTTGGGATTATATTTCTTAAACAGATACTTTATTATAGAAACACAAATACAAACTAGAAAGTGTCTCCTATCAAATAATATAACAGATTTTATAATACTGTTTCAAATTTTACAATAATTGTTTCTCGGAAAATAAGCAAAGATGAAACAGTGCCCCTAAAGAGATATAAACAGTAACATTTTCCTTTTTTCTTTCACATTAATCGTCTGTACAAAATACAAGTTTTATACTTATATGTACATAAGTCTCTTTATATACATATAATATGAACCTTAAATAAAGTATTAAAATATTATTTTATTTGTACTCGACCTTACACAGTTTCACGTAGCTCCTCTAGCTCCCTTTAATTTTTCCTCGTTTTTGTCGTTAATAAAATAAACTAAAATGTTTACAAAACATCACGAATTAATCGGAAATGAGACTTTAATTAATCCAGGATCCAAAAGTTAATAACAAATTTCTTTTAGCGGTTTTACTTATTAGCAGTTATAAATTCGGCAATCTAATTGCATTTTAAAATATACATACATACTTAAATACCACGAAAAAATTTTTTTGTCTTTATTTTTTATCCTTGCACTGTTGCGTGGTCAAAATTATCGTTTTTTATCGACTCAGGCCGAAGTCACATTGGTTTCATACCATTTTAGTATATATTTCCAGAATAAAACTTTAGATGGCATCGCAGACACTGGGCAAAAATCCGTCATAATTGTTTATGGACTCAGCGTGTACTTACGATGTAATGTTTGGTGCGTTTTAATGTTCATTTCGTTCACTTAACAATGCGTTATACGGCGCAAGAGTACACGGATATGATTATTTGTTACGGATTAGCCCGGGAAAATAGTATGGCCGCGGAGCGTTTGTACGCGGATCGATTTCCCAATCGTCGGCATCCTACAGCCCAGACGATATTGAACTGCATCCAACGAACAAAAGAAACAGGCAGTGTCACGCCGAAATACTCTGAAGGAACGGTATATCGGAGCCTTAAAAACGAGGAGGAAGTTTTGCGCGCGTACACAGATAACCCTGGATTTAGTATCCGCCAAATAGCTCGTATAGTCGGCGTACGTCGAGACACAGTGTACAGAATCATTCGAGACGAAGGACAGCAGGTATATTCGCATTTTCGTTTTATTTTCCATTTTTCTTTAACAACAAAAGGTACTTCTCTAACACTTATGTTAACCATATCGCGACTACGATCGATACCGGCGTAATGAAAAGTCAAGTCTCGCACAAATGTGAGATAGGAGAACTTTCTTGTCTTAGGACTACTTGTACCAAACTCTGATTAACTTAATCGTTAATTAGTCCATTGGAATTGACCAATCGTATTTGTCGTTAAGCAAAATTAACAAATACGATTGGTCAATTCCAATGGACTAATCAACGATTAAAGTAATTCAAGTTTGGTGCAAGTGGCCCTTTTCCTTTCGCGTTTCTCCAACCTCGTGGAATTTAAACACGTGCGCCCCTTCGTTGACAATTGCACATCGACGATAAGGGTAGACTTTTCGCGGCGATTCTCCTCGCTTATGGCTCCGGTATATACAAAGGTGTAATTTACGTCAAATACGAACAATTGCTGACTCCAATCGTGACTCACATTTGAAATAATATCAAATTCGAATCGTTGAACTGTAATTCGACAAAAAAAAAGAAACATGCTCATTAATATTATATTACTATCAACCATGCACTGTATTCCAGTGCACGGATAAAAAACTCTAGATGAGATGCTTTTTTAATATTAACAATTATTATAATAATAACCAAATATTTCAAACAATGTCATTACTGAATGCATCTCACCTAGAATTTTTTTTATCAATGAAAAGAATTTGTAAAGAGAGTAGATGACTGATACAACGGTATTTATATAATATGATATTGTAATATACACTGACACAAAAAAAAGACAAAAATTTTGACCGATTTTTAGGCAATCTTCAAAGTGATGCAACTTTGCGAAAAATCATCCAAATGACATGTACTTTTTTTTAAATTAAATGATAACAAACTTTTTTCAATTAAAAAAAAACATGTTTAGTTTTTATACGATACAAAAGGTTCGCACTTAACAAATCAAACTTTCGCCTAGGGATTCGTAAAGTAGAGTCTTTACCCTTTAATTTAAAAAAAAGTACATGTAATTTGGATGATTTTTCGCAAAGTTGCATCACTTTAAAGATTGCCTAAAAATCGATTAAAATTTTTGTCTCGTTTTTTTTTGCGTCAGTGTAATACGCGCGTGTAGTGTAGACAGTTTTTTTTCTACAGTGAGAAGAGCTGTCGATAATAATAACGATTGGATAATAGTTATTAAGTTTTGCGGAAATAATTGCAATCAATATAGCCAAATAGTTAATAATATTTAACTGCCGATAACTTTAATAACCAATTGCTTACTATTATGTTTAATTACTATTAATGTAATTACTGAATACTATTAAACATTTAATGGTATCAATCAAACATTTAATTGAAATTATTTCAAACCTTTGTTATTATTGCCAAGCTTATTCTCAATAAAATTAAATTAAAAATAAAAGCGTTTTGCTGCTACCCTGGTGAAAATGTAAAATTAGAGCGTAAGTCGAATGTAAAGGGAGAGTAATAGAAGCGTTAACAAACCTTCTACGAAGCGTAAATTGATTTTACATTTTCACCAGAATATTGGCAATTTTTTTTTTCGTTTTTATAAATATATGTAGATATCGGCATACAACTTTGTTTTGGGATTATATTTCTTAAACAAATACTTTAGAAACACAAATATAAACTAGAAAGTGTCTTCTATCAAATAATGTAACAGATTTTATAATACTGTTTGAAATTTTGCAATAATTGTTTCTCGGAAGATAAGCAAAAATGAAATAGCCCCAAAACAGATATAAGCAGTAACATTTTCCTTTACTTTTTCTTTCGCATAAATCATCTATACAAAATACAAGTTATATATATATATATATATATAAAAGGATTTTTATATATAATATGAGCTTTCCTTCAATATAAAATTTGTATATTTGAGTCCTCGATTCTAAGAATAAAGTTTTAATAAAAATATTATTTTATTTGACGTTACACCGTTTCACGTAGCTCCTCTTCTTTTTATTTTTTCTCGTCTCTGTCCTTGAAATAAACTAAAATGTTTATATAACATCATGAATCAATCGGAAATGAGGCTTTAAGGGGATGCTGGAGTCGTCTATTTTATCGATTAAACGTTATTATTTTTAATTAGGCCTATTTTTTTACTGATTTCATAGAATTAAAAATCCTTCTCTAGAATTAAAGTACAGACAATAACAAATAGTGTCTCCCTATAATTTCATGTAAAAAACAAAAAAAGTTAGTAAATTATACTTTTGTGCAGTCGTCTCGTATCTTTCATTTGCAACACATAAGTTTTAAAAATTTTGTAAGTACAAATAACTAGTACGCACTAATCTTATTATATGAAAGAATAATAAAATGCTTGCAGAAATGAGCTAGAAGCTTTAGTATAAGAAAAAAGCCTCAGAAAAAATTTCGTATATATGTGTGAGTGAGGAATCGGTACGAGGCGGTCCGAGGATAGAAACAGAGCACTAATTTAATTCACAGATTAATATTAATACGTGTATTTTAATTCTGGAAAATAATTTTTTAATCTATAAAAGAAATATATACGAAATCTCATTAATAATGTGCACGAATGACACTACATTATCGACCTCGATCAAGTTTGAGAGGCAGTCCAGCATCCCCTTAATCCCCAAGGTCCAGAACATAATAATACTTATTAACAATTATAAATTTCGGCAATCTAATTACATTTTAAAATATATATACATACTTAAATACTATGAAAAATCTTTTATTTTATTCTTTGTTCTTGCTTGTTGTTGCGTGGTCAAAATTATCGTTTTTTATCGACTCAGACCGAAGTTACATTGGTTTCATGCCATTTTAGTTCATATTTCCAGAATAAAACTTTAGATGGCATCGCAGACACCGGGCAAAAATTCGTCCATATTTGTTTACGGACATAGCGTGTACGATGTGATATTGGCGTGTTTTAATGTTCATTTCGTTCACTTAACAATGCAATATACGCCGCAAGAGTATACGGATATGATTATTTGTTACGGAAGCGCCGGGGAAAGTAGTAGGGCCGCGGAGCGTTTGTACGCAGATCGATTTCCCAATCGTCGGCATCCTACAGGCCAGACGATATTGAACTGTATCCAACGAACAAAAGAAACAGGCAGTGTCCTGAACCAGCGTCTTGGGGGAGGAGTGGTATATCGGAGCCTTAAGAACGAGGAAAAAGTTTTGCGCGTGTACACAAATAATCCTGGAATTAGTATCCGCCAAATAGCTCGTATAGTCGGCATTAGTCCAAACACGGTGCGAGGAATCATTCAAGATGAAGGACTGCAGGTATATTTGACTTCGTTTTATTCTCAGTTTTTCTTCAATAACAAGGTATTTCCCCTCACACTGATATTGACCATTGATTACGATCAATACCGGCGTAATGAAAAGTCAAGCCTCGCAAATGTCTCACAAATGTGAGAATGGAGAACGCCGTCTCTCTCTCGTCTCATCCTCCCGCGTTTCCCAACCTCGTGGAATTTTGACGCGTGCGCCCTTTCGTTGACAATCGCACATCATCGCCCGGCAAATTCTCTTTCTCATCCGGCGGATGAAAATTATCTCCCCTCCCTCCCTGCGACGAATGCAGAAATTGGAAATCCCGTTTCCAGCCGCGAGCAATTAACGATCCTCCTTCCCTCTCCCCCTTTCCCCTGCCGCTCTTCCCGGCGGAGATCGGTGGAACGTATCCCGGAGCGTTCGACCCTGCGAGGAATGCAAGGTAACTGCAAATTTCCGGTAGACTAGATTCTAAACCGGGGAGATGGGCGTGCACCTTCGTCCATTCCCTCCCGCTCCGGCGATAACCTGAGTTCGCTTCCGATGCCGCTCTCCGTCGCTTCCTCTTTTTTTTTTTTTCCCCTTTTTACTCATCATACCCGGTCGCGATTACGCGCGGCCGCCGTCTTCGCTTGCGCAGTATCGTCCTTTTCGCGCGTATACTTACGTCGGGCTTTCTTAGCACCGTGCGTAAACCAGTTAGCATTCCTCTCGCGGCTCATCCTTCCGCACGTCTCGACAACCCGTCCTGATGCAAGGGAAGGGCGACGTCGAAGAAATTGTTCCGTTACACTCGGGAGAACTCGGATCTTCGGATTTCGAATTAATTTTCTATTTAATCGTCAGGTCGCCTTATCCTCCAGATTTCGGTAGAACTTTGAAGAAAATTGCTCCCCCCCCCCTCCTCTCTCCTCTCACCGTGTCGCTCTTCCTCCCTTCCAGGGAGAAGTAAATCCAATTAGCTTTAGGAATGTAAATGAGCGTAATCGCTGCTCAATTACACTTTATGAATGTTAAGCGAGAGCTCGCGCGCAAATAGCGCGAATTTAATGGTTCCACGAAGCTCGGACCGTCAACGTCCTTCGACAGATATTACGATACCCCGATATCATTTCTCTCATTGAGCGGTAGAGAAAAGAAACTGACACAGCTATACCCGTTTCTGCAACAGGTGTGCCCGGATCGTTAAGCCGAGATTGCGAAAGAGCAACGATTCGCGGTATGCAAGAATTACGAAGCGCGCGCTTATGCACACGCGAGCATTTACGAATGCATCCCGCGGCCGTGTACATAATTCTAATACACGCGACTGTTAGATGCGCGCGAACGGATGCTGAGAAAATCGCAAATATATGATTCTGTCATTACGAACTGCGCGCTAAACCGCTGATTTACCGCAAATAGCCGGGCGGTATAATCAAATGCGTACGTCGTTCGCGCGAGAAGTTGCGTCATAATCTTGATGTTACCTTTAAATTAAAGGATACGCAATCTGTAAAATAATACGATTCTGCCTTTACAACTACAGTTGTTTTCGTAAAATTGTTAAGAGAGATTGACTAATTTATACGGATGGAAAGTCCGAAAATGATCCATTCGATAATTCTAATTATTCAATATTCAATATTCGAAATGTGGGTATATATGTGTATACATTTGTATCCTTATGTTTTCAGTCTTCGGTTTTTCTAGACTAGAACGTTACAACTTTCAAAAATTGCCTGCTTCGCGATAATTGTTATTAAAAATATCTTTAAAAATGTATACACCAAAGTATGGACTGTTAAGAGAATTTAAAACGTCGAAACGACTCTTCTCGCATTATAAACTTCGACAGAAATAAATATTCTGAACGCTTACACGTTGCAAATTCATCATATTTGAAACAATTTATTAACAATCGTCCATATCTTTTTAGCAATTTGAAGAAATGGAAGACCAGGATGAGGTGCCACTGTCCATAAGGCTGCAGTTCTTGAAGAACAATGCAAAGCGTCGGCAAGGAAGTCCAATGAAGACAAGACAGAAATGGAAGCTAAAAAAAGATAAAAATCGGATTGAAATTAAAAATGAGATCGACAAAAATCAAATTGATGAAAATCAGATTAATGAAAATCATATTGATGAAAATCATATTGATGAAAATCATATTGATGAAAATCATATTGATGAAAATCATACTGATGAAAATCATACTGATGAAAATCATATTGATGAAAATCATATTGATGAAAATCATATTGATGAAAATCATATTGACGAAAATCAAATTCAGATTGATGAAAAACTTTGGCTGTTTGAGCCTGAATTTATTGATTGTGGCTCATGAAACAGGCAGTTTTTTAATAAAGCATTAAATTATTAAAAATATTTGACTTATGTAAAAATTTCCAGTACCTATGCATCGAAAGTAATTCTTTTCTTATCCAATTCATACTCGAGGACCAACATTTCGATGCACAGTTAACAAAAAATATTATGCGCAACATATGCGGATGTGAACACAATGTGACCACACGTACGGGTGAACGCACGTATGGACAATTAGTCGACTCACCACACTTGTTACAGAAATATCTTTATTAATCAAACCATATGCTCGCAATTACACTTTTTTTATTGTGATGAAATGCGTTGTTATATTTGTATTATTTACATATTTTAATTTCTTAAAATATATGTTCTTTTAAGATAGTTTTAACCACTTTATTTTAATATTTATTTGATTAACAGATAATACTTAAAGATTAATATGTATAATTTTATTGACATATACTTTATTATCGATATTTTCTATCTTTGTAATTATACTATTACAATTATTTTTGAAGTATAAAATAATACATGTTATCACATAGTTCTACTTATAATGTAAATTGTGTAAGTAATAAAGTTCTAATTTTTTAAATTAATAAATTTACAGTTATCATCTAAATCTTAATTACATTTTAATTTTATTACTGTATCAATATTCAAAATTTAGATTTTCACAAATCGAAATCGTAAACTTAAAATTGTAAACATTTTCAAAGTTTAAAATTCATAAATCTTAAAATTCTTGAAACTGTAAAGAATACAATTTGCATTTTTCATACATTATTTTCGGCACTCTAAATTTTTACAATTCAAAATCACAATTTTTATAATTTTTGTAATATTTTTAATATAGAAAATTTAAGAAACATTCAGGAAATTTTTGGACGTAAAATTATAAACTCTCTCTTCTTATATCATTCTTTTAACCTCTTTATCAATGTCATAAATTTAAATTTTTATGTTAAAGTTTTTAAACCTGAAATTCTAAAAATTACTAGTCTTAAATTTTTTTTATTAGTTTAGTGTAAAAAAGTAGATATTATATTTTTATATATTTATATAAAGACAAATGTTTGATATGCAAATTTTATATTTTTAGAAATTGGAAAATATCATATTATTAGTGATTGCAGAAATAATAAGAGTTAGAACTAAGTTTTACAAAAGTAACAATAAATTACAAAAAAGAATGTTTAATAGTGGTATTCTGTTGGCTGATCTATCTTGCAATGATTTTTTTCTTCTTTTAATTAAATATCGAGAAGTATTTTGGCACTTGCTACCTATAAGTAACAAATGTGTAAACACTAATCAAAATAAAATTGAGCAAAAAAAGAAATAAACTCGATAACTAAAACTCGATGATGCAGAAAAATATGTCATCCAGATCCTAAAACAAATTCAAATTTTAGAAAAAAATAAAACAATTGAAGAAAAAGATAAAGACCGATTGTATTGCAATACAATCGTTTTATTTCAGATATGCGTATGTGAAAATTCCTCGTACCACATCGCACGCATCTAAATACAGCATTAAGCCCTATCCTGACACGTAACAGGAAACGCGAGCGGTCCGGTTCGAACAATGCGGTTGAAAGAGCGTACAATATACAACAATACGGGACAGCCGCAACAGCCAGTATGTATATTGCGTTTTATATACGCATTTGGGAATGTCGATCGATATATTGCACGCGACGCGTGATCAACTTTCGTAAAATCGCGTGCAAGTACACTATTATTAAGCGTCTAATTATTAAATTCTCAAAAACTTAATTATATTCTATACAAGATTGGTCACTATAGACTCATTTATAATATGTACTTTTCATGAATTAATCATAGATCGAAGCGTACATATACATTATCGTTCATATAAAACACTTATCGTGGTACTGTTATGAAAGAGGAGAGTCACATTATTCCACAAACACATACCTATATACTATTGAGGACGATATGATGCCCAAACTGGTTTTAAGTAATTATCGAGAGAACAAAACTGTCTACAATTCATCACAAATAACCGGTTTTTCTGAAAATAAAGTCTTCATACTTTGTATAATATATAGATCTGAAGATGCAACATGTTAAAATATGGATAGGATGCAATGGGAGATAAATATGACATTATAAAATTTAAACATAAAATTTGACTTCCGATATGTACAGTGTATGTGATATTTGTTTCCTACACAAATCAGTATGTATATACCTGTCATCAAAATGCCATATTTTACTATTTATAGAACATATGTTTTCCAATTAGATATTTAACAGGATTCTTTTAAATAAATATGTATCACAAGATATATAGGATTAGATAGGTATTATTAATGCTTATTTACATACATTATATCAATAAAGTTAAAACATATAGTAAATTTACATGATAAAATGGATTTTCTTTACATTTATTTATATATTAGATTCAATAGATAAATGTATATACTCTTCAATAATAAATTTATTTATATTAAAAATCTAATCAACATAAATTGATTACTTTTCTTTACATAATTGAGGTTTTTTTACATAAGTAATAAATAACGTTTTTTTTTCCAAAAAAACCAGAATAACATCAAAAAAAATCATGATAATAGTTAAAAATGCCAAGAAAATATTTTTAAAAATAATAAGATATTTTAAATTGTTACCTATACAAAAAAATATTTTTTTTAAACTGCTTGTATATAAGCAAGTACATCTTCTTTCAAATATCTGTTAGGCATACTTTGCTTATCAGTTACATTCCAGGTGAATTCCAATATAGCCGTAGGTATTAATCGCAATTCTAAAAGTGTCTTTCCATGACATTCTTCTACTAGTTTGATCCCATCCGGTGTTACCAATAAAAAGGGCACTTTATCATCGATTAAATTTTCAGCAATAAATTCAATTACATTCTGGAACTTCTCGTGCACAGAGAAAGTACCTTGCAATATTATTCCGTCTGGAAATTTAATACGAAGTACGGCGAATTTATATCTTCTGAGTACACGCTGCTCATCCTTTTCTCTCATAGCTTTTGTTCTTAGCATTTGGTTTCTTTCTACTGCTTCCGTCCTAACAGTATGATTTCATTTAATTATGTTATGTCTAAATATTTAAAAAAATCTTGCTATATTCAAATATACCATAGACTTACCGCAACTGTTGTTCTTTTTTTATTTCTTCTGGTGTTATCGTGAAAAAGCTAGGCGGCAGTTCATTTCTCACACGAGCTTGACTAGGCATTAATACTTGTAAATTCCTGTCCAACTCGATAGGAATGGGTTCAGCAGATCTTAATGCTTCACTTAACATTGTAAGGGTATCGATGTTACAATTGTTAGGGCTCCATACTAAGAAATCTTCTTCATTTTCGTTATGTAGTAATTTTTTCTGTTCAAAACCAGCTGCTTTTAAGAAATCTAATGCCCCTTCAATAGGCAAAACTTTTTCCTATAAAAATACAAGATTATATTAAGTTGTTTAATTAAATTTTAGAACTATTTTAAAATATAAACTATTGTGAAATTGCAGTATTACTTCGAATATTCTGTTGCACATCCTAATTTTCCAATACTTCTCTACGTCAGGATTGTTAATAATATTGTCCAAATATTTCCCAAGTGTTTCTACGCAGCTCTCGATTTTCTCTTTTCCAGAATTGCAACTTTGAATAATTAGACATGCTGTTAATCCTGCTTCTTCTCCCATTAACTGCTCGTACAAAAACTCTCGTATTTTCTTTTTCCACTCGTCTCGCAATAACACTTCATCAGATAAGTACGGACAACGGAAAAACACATCGGTGACTGCGAAAATAGACGGATCTATAATTTTATCTTTCTTCTCTTTCAACACTGTGTCTTCTGCCTGTAAACTCTGTTGCGCTTTTCTTTCCAATTCCAGCTCACGCTTAACACGTGCTTGAATTGCAGCATATGATCTGCAAATAGTCATATATTAATCAGATTGATAGAAAACTCTGATATAATCTCACTAATATTAAATAACAATATATAAACATATTAAAAAGTAATAATAAATATTATGTACGTATTAAATCTTGGTTTGTCACTTTTCTTTGCTTCTAATCTTGCTAAGGCAGCTTGACCTGCTGTTTTAGCTTCTTCTGTAGGCTCTGCCCTCTTAATTGGTTCTTTAGATTCTGTTGATGTATATACAGAACTGGTGCAATCTGTCAATCTAATAGAAAAAAAATTCAAAATAGTATATGTAGTAATTAATTAATCAAGACATTATCGCTAAATCTATATCAACACTTCATATTATTATTGCAATTACTTGTATCCCTTTCCTGCTTTTGTAAACTTGGCATTTGATTTCTTCTTTTGGAAAAAAGACTTTATTTTATCAGCCATATTTGTTGTATATAAGACAGCTGTTCAATATTTTAAACGAAATGTTCGATATATTATTCAGTTGACGAATTACAGTCTTCCGTAGCGCCTGAAAGACAAATATTTAAAAAAATTCGTTGTTAATCCGTTTAAAAATTAATTTAAAATTATGTACTTTTACAAATGTCTATTTCCCAGATATAATATTAAGACGAGGTAACGATACAGATTTTGATATCTTTTACACAACGTTAACATCGACAAAATGGAAAAGCGCTTTGTTCGCGCGATCTCACCTGTCTTCATGAATTGCTCTGTAATTCTTTCTCCGTAAATGTGCCAGGCAACGAAGATCAATGCAACGCTGCTTACGAATGTCAACAGGAAGACTTTGAGCAACTGTAGCTGGAAATCGTCGAATGACAGCAGTGCTATCAATTGGTGAAGGAATTCGCGGTACTTGAACGACGTCTCGTCATCGAGAATGACGATGTCGTCGAAATGAAAGGTTAGACCGAATGTCGTTGACAGCAACGATAACAAGTTGAGCACACATTTATTGATCGCCTCAGACAAATAGTTCGTCCAAGGACACGAATCCTCACATGCGCTGCTCATTACATGAGGGAGAGATTCTTAGCATCGAAATTATCACTTAACACTCAAGAACCGATCTCGAGTTTATCGAAATACTTTCGCAACTAGGAGCCCACGATTCATAAAATATTGAATCTACGGGAAACCACAAGTTTCCAGTTGTCACGCCGATATGCGATATAATTCAAAGGTTTGCTATTCCTTTCTTGATGATTTTCGGAGCACACGAAAATTGCGAGATCGCTTAACAGAAGAGATTTTAATTCTTCGTTTTTTATACAAAAGCGGAAAGGTTTCGGTCAAAAAACTTGGATTATTTAATCGATTAAATTATCAATTATATAACTAATATGTTCGTTTCATTATGTAATAAATTTAGATATTAAGTTTTGATTGTTTAACATATCGGAAAAATATTAAATCAGAAATAACGAAATATTGTAACTTTAATTTACTCTTTTTCCTTAACTTTTAGAAAAAATGTAAATAAATTAATTTATGTCCAATTCAATTTTATTAATGTAGATTAACATATATTTTAATTAATCTACTATTTCTAATTCTAAAAATTGAAAAAAATAAGTTAAACGAGATTAAAGTTAAAATCTATGTTGAAATAAACACCCGTTGAGCGAATTAATTGCCGATAATTAATATAAGTTGCATTTCAGGAGTGTTTCTTCTTCACGTTCCAAAACTCATCGAAAAACATGATCACCAACGATCGAGATACCACAAATCATGCGCGTTCCACTCCGGCACTTTTGGCGTGCGCGTTTCAGGAAATGCTATTAGCGCTATCAGTATATCTTTTCATTGCTCATTAAACAATAGAATAAGGATAGACTGATGTTGATAGCGCTAATAGCATCTTTTCGAACATATTACCTTTGATCTCCATTATCTCAATATGGATAACCACATGATATTTGCCATGTAAAATTCAGGTCCCCGAAGACGAATGTTCTATAATAAGTAATAAATGTAGTTACTCTTGTTTTATTAAATTATTTCTTTAAAAAATTTCTTAAAAACACGAAATAATAAATAAAATTAATTTGCAAAAAAAAAAAAACTAACGCGGCTATTGAACGGATGTCGGACGTGAGACGTAGAAATATTCTCTAATAATTAAGAGGCTGGCCATCAAGTCTTGTCAAATTTTAAATTGTGTAAGAGAGAAATATAGACTATCTCGCTACACTGATGCAGCGAAAACAAACAGTTTCTACATGTTTCTACCGATAAGTGCTAGTATAATATATAATTAAGTGGATAGCTGTTGCACAGAATTTTGCAATAATTCCTCATCGAAAAGCTATATAGTCGCTATATAATGAAAGTTTTTCCAAGAGATTGTGAGCGTCGTGTAATATGGACAAAAAATGTTTGCCGTAAAGATTGAACTCTTACAGATAATCTCACTTTTGTGTTGCTTGTTGGAAAATGCTCGAAGTAAGAAGTGCAAAAAAGAGTTTAGTATATATGTATATTGTTTTAAAAAATAGATAAATGTATATAAAAGGAACATAATACTTTGTTTTTTTAACGTTTATTTTTATTTGTATTGAATTATAATGTTAATGAAAAGGTTTGTGTGTTTAAAATATGAGCGGAAGTTGACGATATTCTCGACCAATTAAAAGTGGCCCTCTGATAGCCAGTCTCTTAGATAGGTCACATGGTATACCTTTGTTCATGACTGTACATGAGTTACGATATCAGTTTCAAGGTGGCACTAAAAATCACGGACGCAAAATGCCATCGAGTTGGCAAGCTTCTATCCATCTAATTCTCGCTAAAAAGTGACAGTGCTTTCCATTTCCAGTGCTTTCTGTACTCTAATTGGAGAGTGTTGGGAGTTCCGTCTGCTTCCGTCTGCCAATTGATTATCTGTAATGTCTTATACTGTATATACTGTGATCGAATTATCATAGGTCTCGTGCGTGATCGGTGTAGATTTGATACGTAAACACGTGAGAGAAACCAACAATCATGGTACAGCAATATCAATCTCCCGTGCGAGTTTACAAGCACCCTTTCGCTCTTGTCATGATGGTATGTTTAATACTATGTAGCCTTCAAACTTGACTGTCATAAAATATTTATTGCATTCCGTGCTCCTATGTCCTTCGCGGCACATATGTTATATCCCAGAAAATCCAATAAATGATACCTCCTTATGAATATCTATAACTATATGGAAGCAAAAGCTAGCTTTTAAATGTCCTTTTTTTCAAGTAGGTATTTAAATGTTAAATGTATATCAATTTTTTTGTCACAGACTTGTTTTGATCATAAAATTACGTCGTCTATATCCAGCACTCTACAATGCATAGAATAAATAAAAAAGATCCTTAAGAGATTTCTATAAAAACTACCTTATCTGAGATATTTAATAAGTATTATATTCTTACAGGCATATGAGCGTAGGTTTCCAACATGTCCACAGATACCAGTTTTTGTTGGATGTGAAGTCATGTTGGATGAAGAGACCGAGAATGGTGCTATTAGAACCACGGAGAGGCGGTGTAAATTAAATGTTGACGCACCTTATATCTTGAAAAAGGTTTGTTCACATATTAAAAAATTCAGGTTGCCTTTCATGCTCAATTTCTTACTTAATGCAAAAGTCATAAATAAATATGGTAGATCTAAAAGATCCTGCATTTTCAATATTAGATTTTATAGTTTCTTAGAAAATAATATATAGAACTTGTAAAAATATTCCTTAGATTATCAAAAGAATTTCTAACATTAGCATAAATCTCATATTTATTAATTAGTAATTTATTTCAGATAATTGGTGTGGATTTTGTATACTTTATTCAAAGGAATGTTTTAAATAGGCGCAATAGTGTTTTAGAAATAGAAGCATACAACGAAAGCTTTTCCAGTAGAGTAACTGTTATTGAAAAATGTAGATATTTTGTAAGTATTATATATAAATATTATAAAGATTATTATAATGAGAATGTTTTAAATGTGATAAAATATGTGATAAAACAATTTATATATTTTTATACATTTTTATTTTATATGTTGCAAATATTATATCTAGAATACTATTTAATTTTTATAATAATTATACATATATAATTTTATATAATTATCTAATATTATTAACTGTACATTTAGATCCATCCTGAAAATCCAGAATGGACTTGCTTCGAACAAACAGCAAGTTTAGATATTAAAAATTTTTTTGGCTTTGAAAACTCAATGGAAAAATTAGCAATGAAGCAATATGCACAAAATATTGCAAAGGTAATAATAATTTATTATTAAAATAATATATACAACAAAAATAAATATCAAAATTTATTCCTTAAGATGTAATCATACTGTTTAATTACAGGGCAAAGAAATTATCGAATATTTTATAAACGAATTGAAAGAAGAAGGCATTACTTATGTTGCTCCTTGGGTAGACCCACAGAAAAGCTCTTCTGAAGAAGAAAAGTAAGTTTGGCGTATTAAATTAGATTAAATACAATAATCTTTCTCTCTGTACATCTTAACTGCATAAATTTCACGTTGCTTGTAAAGGAACATCATGATGGCCGAGCACTTCAGACATCAAGAGCACATATACACATACACACGTATACAAGTGATTGCTTTTGTAAAATAATATTTAAAATCTTAATTGTAATGTCTTACAATTTTAATTTCAGTAAACATTTAACACATTTTCCCTAAATTTATACTAACCATTTATATTGAACAATGTTTTTCGTCTGCAATGGTTACTTTTTTTATATAGGAAAAATGTGGACGAAAATAGTGACATAGAATTATGTAACACCGACAGCAAACTGCCCAGCAGCAGAGGTATATTATTTTCTTTACATGTTAAATTATATGTAAGATAAATGTAGAATATTACATAACGAATAGTTTATTTTTATTTTTCCTTGCAGAAATGCAGCTGTCATCGGATTACATAGAGAGATACTTAGGAAAATTAGATATGATGCAGGAAAGCAAATTAGTGCAACTTAGACATAGCATTGAAGAACTGAGAGGTAGTTCGGTACCGGGTTATGCAACACTCCTTCGATTCTTAAGGGCTACAGAATTTTCTGTTGAAAAGGCTAGAGAAATGTTGACGCAATCCTTACATTGGAGGAAGAAGCATCAGATCGATAAACTTCTTGATGAATATGAAATGCCACAAGTAATTAAAGATTACTTTCCTGGTGGCTGGCATCACTTTGATAAAGGTAAGTCAATAATGAACTTGCTGCAAATGTGCAAATGTCATGCTCTCCGAAGTTATGCTATGAAAAATGATGAATCAGTATATGCGACATAAAAAAATGTCTTATGTAATAACACAACACACATGTGCATAATTATACGTTCTCTGATGTAGATGGACGACCTTTATACATCTTAAGGTTGGGTCAGATGGATGTTAAAGGTCTACTTAAATCGATTGGAGAAGATGAACTATTATTACTAGTAAGTAGATTTATCTTGAAATATTTTAAGATTGAAAATTCTTCGAAATCATTTAATAATATTTTATTTTTCTATAGGCTTTACATATCTGCGAAGAAGGTCTGCACTTGATGGAAGAAGCTACTACTGTTTGGGATCATCCGGTTTTTCAATGGACACTACTAATAGATTTAGAAGGCTTAAATATGCGACATTTATGGAGACCCGGAATAAAAGTATAATTAAATGGAATAAATTACAATTATATTAAATTATTGATAATAATATTTAGAAATAATGATATCATTAAGTTTAACAATTTATATTTACTTTATTTAGGCATTATTGAGAATAATAGAAATAGTTGAAGCAAATTATCCAGAAACAATGGGAAGGGTTCTAATCATGCGTGCCCCCAGATGTTTCCCTATTTTATGGACCCTTATCAGTACTTTTATTAGTAAGCATTTTGATATTATTAACTTATAAACTATATAAAATAAAGATGTTTTTTCCAGAAATTTATACTCACGTATATTATATATATCAAAATTACAGATGAAAATACTAGGAAGAAGTTTATTTTTTATTGCGGGACAGATTATCAAGAACAAGGACCCGGAGGTCTTAATGAATACATTAATCAAGAATTTATTCCTGATTTTCTTGGTGGTTCCTCAGAGGTAAGATATATTAATAAGAATTAAATTGCAAATAGATTACACTTATTAACATGATTATTTAATGATTTTGAATGCTTATGAATATCTTTCTATCAGAAATCACATAAAACACATTCAACAGATAGCAATATACTTTTTATATTATAATACACATTAATAACTTATTTTGCTTATATTTTTTCTTTAAAGGAGTATATAATATAATAATTATTAATGTCAAAATGTTAAAATAATTTTTTCTTTATAATAATTGAATATTTCATAAACTTTTTTAAAGCAATAGTGCCGTCTTATATTTATTTACATTGGAATAATATATTTTTGTACACGTGTTGAACATTAGGAAATGAATATATGCGAAGTCTATACTATACCTCGAAGCTTTTACATTTTCGACACAACTGCAAACAGCGTAAGAAAACGATACGAAATTTATGTTAAATTTATGTTATAGAAGTTTTTTTTGCAACTAATTGGCTTTAGTGGAAGAAAATGTGACGTTTTTATTAAAAATGCACATTGTGTATATCATTATACATATATTAGAAATACCGAAGAAAATTGATACATGTAACATCAGCAGTTACTGGATATATAGGCATTGTCTGCGTGTCATATTTGTATGTCTTATCTCTGTGATGTATCATCCACATCTGAGACAAAATTATTTTATATAAATCATCTCATTATTATAATTTTTCATTGATTTTTACAATACAAGAATTTTATAGTCTACATTGAAACACTATTTATATGTATTATAAAATATAAATATAGTTTTGATATAATCAAAATCACATGTACTTATGTAGTGCACGCAAGAAGCACTAAAAATTTGGAAATATAGATCAACACTGCGCGCACAAAAAGTGAAGTAATTTTGCGTGCTTTTGCTAAATGAATTTCAGAATATTTTATTAAATAAATTTAAGAATATGCATCAGGATATACATAAATTAGTTTCTATCGTTAATGATATGTTGAACTGCATGTATACTTAAACCTTGAATAATTTACAAAAAAAATTAAATATCTGAAATTTAATTAGCTATTAAATCTCATAAAATTTTATTTAAATACCTTTAAAATTATATAAGCAATTTAAATGAGTATTATTAAATATATCTATTTTCTATTGTATATTTTTATTGTAAATATTAGACAGACGTAATGGAAGGTGGAGTAGTACCGAAGAACTTATATAGAGTGGATTTGGAGGGTACCACCGGTGAGCACGAGCACAGTCTGTATCACTCTATCAGCTTGAGCCGTGGACAAACTCATCATATATTCATAGAATCAGATGATCCAGGTGCTGTTTTGACATGGGATTTCGATGTAATGCGGCATAATGTTATATTTACAGTACTTCACAAATCTCGAAACGGTGAAAACAGTGCTATTTCAGGTACATTTTAATATTAGAAACAAATTTATGAAGTAAACATGAATTTTTTTTATAATTCAAAGTAACAATGTAATACGCATGATCTATAAACAATAATTATATTATAGAATGATTATTTTATAGAACTTCCAGAGCTTGCAACAGGCGGTGATCATGAAATTGTTGCTACAAAAGAGTTAAAAGATAATTACGTTAAAGTCGAACATAGCATAATTTGTCATGATGGTGAAAGTATCCAAGTATGTATTTACATAATTTACTGATATTTAAAGTCAATTATAACCCATATTCAAAATGCGCTTATAAAGATATCTGTATGCTTTTTCGTCATTCTACTTTATCGTTCTACTTTATCCATTAAATGTAAAACAAAGATAGAATGATAAAATATATTTCACGTACATATAGTCAATCATAATTTGAACAAGGCATATAAAAAATATCAAAATATAGTATTTAATATAATTTAACAAATTATATTATATTAAACATGATTTAAACTGTAGTTCACTATTTTTCTGTATCAAAGAATTTGTGTATAAGTATGTTTGTAGTAAAATAAAATTTAATATGTATTCTCATAATTTGTATATTTTTGTATAATTGTGGTTATTCTGTATATGAAAATATTAATGTACAATTATACGATTATTGTTTCTATGGAATCACTAATTTTTTTGCAGGGTTCTCATATCATGCAGGATACAGGTACTTATGTATTACAGTGGCAAAATCAAGAAGACCAAGCTGAATTTCTTCCATCTATTAGCTCTCATAAGGCTCAACTTATGTATTTTTATGAAACATTGCCATCTGCACATTACAGGTATTTATATAACACATGTACCTTTTTCACTTTTATGTAGAATAATCTTATAATTGCACTTTTATTGGCTTCTTTTAGAGGTTCAATGATGAGTTTACAGTCAGCCATAAGTGGAAGATCAGAGGCTAGTTCATCCTTATCCAGATGAAAAGCAATGAGTATAGACGAATTGCAGGAGGAGGACATAAAATTTGATTTATAATATTTTACCAATATGTGTTATAAAAACACGAATCTCATTTAAATTCCATGAGACTAAAGTATAATTTATATTTTAGTCTAATATTTTAATTTTGTTGACGAAGTAGAGCTTTTCTATACACATCAATAATTTAAATACTGCTCGAAATCTCAAGGCTAAAATACTCTCATCTTGACAATTATATAATGTTATCATGTTATATATAGTTGTTAAACAATAATACAATATATAATAATGTTATCTAATATTTAAACTTTATTTTTTCATATAAATTAGATGAAATTTAATACTCGGAATAAAATCATGTACATTTTATAGATTGTATTACAATTTAAGCAAACTTCACAGCAAGAGCATGTTATAGTTTCCAGCTCCAAAGTGGATGGTAATCCAAATTAAGCAAGTGAATTGTGATTTAATATTAATTTATATACATATATTTACATAAAGAACATAAAGAACGGGTAACGGAAATCGTTCTTCCCTCATTACATTTAACTAAAATTTTGTCTTAAAGAAAGATTCATAAACAAACTAATTTTTATAGCATAATATTGTAGTATATAGTAATTTTATATATAGTGAAATTCCATTCCATTGCTGATTGATAGAACACATTGTACTACATTTAGACATTTTTAACATACTTCCACAAAACATTGTGTATGAAGTTAATTATAAAATCACAAATCCTCTAATTAGGGAATGGGTAATAAAAAATTACATAATTTAGAACATGTTAATTTATTATTGGTGTGTTTAAATTAAGTTAAGAACATTATGTGTAGTAATTACAATTGCACCGTCGAGCTACCTAAAAATTAATAAGAACATATAATAAGAACCTTAATAATTTATTATGTGCCAAAACAAATGTAAAAACTAATGAAAAATATTTTCAGAAATAAAACCAATTTTACTATAAATAAAAATAAAACTAATTTTGAGATAACAATATACTTATATATTATAAATATTATAATTAATTATAATTAATCATTTATTTATTAAATTTATCAATGTTTTGGCAGCATCTGAATATGTCAATATTGTTACTGTTAATTTTCTGGTAGCCTAATGAGAATCCAATTAATTTTATGTGTATATAATAATAAATTACCTAATGATAAATTAACATACTGACATGTGTAAACTAATAAAGAGTAATCAATTCTAAAATGCAGGATACTCGAAACACAAATAATTATAGTCATTTATACAATGCATAATATGAAAACAACATTAAGAATGCTCATACTTTCCATAGTAAATATTGTACGAAAACATATGAGAAAGCTTTCGTATACAAGATAGGATATTATCTTTAATCACCAAGGCATAATTTGTAAGAACAAACTCCGTTTATTTATCAATGAATTATGCCAATAGAAACATTGTTCTGTCTTTGTGATAAATTTTGTCTTGATGATTAACTGATTGCAACTAATAATTCAAGTGAGGAAACACAACATATTTTTCAGACGCAGATTTTTAGAATAAACGCAGAATAGACGTGTTTTTACTAGGATAGTATATAACAAAATAAAATTGTATGGCCGGCCAATACTTGTTAAATAGTTAATTAAAGATATCATATTTATTATTAGGGTACAATTAATTATTTTGAAATGTAATTGTATAATTAGTATGCAAAATGTGTAGCAGACTATTATCATATTATGCGAAGAAATGAGATGTACGCGAGTATTAAATTTGAATAATAGAAAGAAAAATTTCTAGAATTTATTACTATCCCACAGAATACAAGTTGCGTCTTCTTTACGATTAGAAATGATGTAGTAAGTCGGAAATTATGACATTGTCTCAAAGTAAGAGAAACATGATCTATGTTACTTATTTTAAAGTGTCACATAATATAGCGAAGTAGCTAGTAATATTGTTATTTCTATTGTCATCGCATACAATGTTGAAGGCAATAAAATTTAAACAGATTTATTCAAGGATTTATTATTGAGTATAAAAACCTGCTTTTAAATTTTAATATTTACAAACAGTAAATAAATGTAACACATCTTGAGGAATCTTCCTAAATCAGGATAAATAACAATAAGAATAGTTTTCTAACAATTTCTTTTTTGGTTTTTTATAATAACACTTCTATAATTCATACGGGGTTTATAATATATATATACACACACACATATATATATATATATATATATATATGTGTGTGTACTTCGTAAACTTATGCATCATTGTATCTAGAGTAATATACGTATGAAATATTTTGACTACTAGACTAGGTTATACATATACACATATAGTATATATTTCCAGAGCTATGTATCCTCACATATATCATGCAGGAACTCTTATACTTTTCATTCTTAAGAAGAGATAAACTATATAATTATTTTGTATTAAAAGTTATTAAATACATAAAAATTCGCTCTTTGCAAAAACAAAGAGACGAAGTAAAAATTGTACAAAAATCGTATTTCCATTTATGTGAGCGTTACGTGTTGCAACATGTTCATTAAACAATGTTCGCTAAAACTGTTCATTAAAAAATATAAAAAATGCAACACAATAGAGAATATATATATATGTATATATAAATAGATATAAGTATTTTTGCTAGAAAAATCTTTATATTTAAAATTTTTCAATATATTCTATATCTAATATGAATTTGAATAAATGAAATATTTAAAAATGTAAACAATGTATACATAATATATTATTAAAATAAATTATATCTTATTCTCATAAAAAATTAAAATAAAAAAATCATAAGTATATTATTTCCATAACTTTTCACAAGATATTATATTCATAATGTCTCTTAATAATCATTGTATTGAAAAAATATATAGAAATACATTACAAATTTAATATTTAACTGATAGATTATTAATATCTGATATTACATATGTAAATATTAGGCGGATAGTTTGGAATGTTTTTTGCACATTTTCGATTTTAGGCATTATACAAAAAGAATCTATATCACAATAATTTTAAAAATGATATAAGATGTATGTCAAAATAATTAATAATTATACGTAGATTGTATTAAAACTTTTACCAAAATGTCATATTTTAAAAGGAATAATTTATGCGGAATAATATAAATATTCGTATTTGGAAGCTTCTGAAATTCTTCAATATCTCGAATCACAATTGTAATATCTTTTTTTCACAAATATCAATTCTACTTTTGCTACAATTAGATTTATAATATATCAAATATAGTATATAAAAATTGATATTACACCTATATTATGTATATGTCTTTGACTATACAATTATTAAGTGAATATATTTAGATTTGATGACTGAAATACATCAAGGAAGATGCATGTAATATAAATTCTTGGCAGGACTCTTGGAGAAAGAATATCCATATTATTATAGTCAAAGATATATATAACTTAATGCAACATTATTATACTTTGGCATTTCTCTTTTTAAACTTCCTTATAAAGATGCTAATATAATATCAAGTTAGTATAACATCTGTTTATCTCAGCCTTAAAATAAACAGAGACCTTAACTTTTTTCAGCTCTAAAATTTAACGTCATATATTTTGAACTAATTTCTATTAATATTAATAGATAGAGGTTGCTAACACTACTGTAATATTTGGCAGAAAAATACATCGCATAGGCAAACCTCTTCAAAGTATATGAAATAAATATCTGTCAACAAAAATCTCTTTTGGCATATTTTTAACTTTTTAAGTACTGGTAACACCTTTACGAGCTACTAGAAGATTTAATACTGGATGCTTTCTTATATAAGAAACCGCTTTCTTATGAGTTACCATTGTAAAGTCATATCCATTACACTGTAAAATTTTATCATGCATCCTGAGACCACTTTTGGCCGCTGGTGATCCATCGTGTACTTCCGTCACATATATTCCCTAAAATTGTATAGATTATATGAATGTAATTTAAAAGCTAATATGATATCTTACATTGTCCGTATAACCCTGTGGACTTTTTGTAAAATCCTGATCGATACCACCACCAATTTTAAATCCACATTTCATCACTTCTTCGCCATTTTCATTGATTTCTGTCTCTTTGTGTAATGTAATTGGTATCTATAACAAATCAATAAATATATATGTATAAATAATGTATATAACGCATCTAATATAAATATACAAATTATTATAAATTTTACCATAAAAGAGATCAGGAATAATGTAATATGGGACAAATGTAAACAAATAATCTGTATTATCATTTATCACTATTAAGATAACAATACATCACAAAAAAACTAGGATTTTATATCTCAACCTATATATTTATTATATTGTTTTATTTGATTTTTTACATCTGTTGCATTTGTTTCATGTTACTTTCATTTTTGGTATCCTCAATTTCTTTTCTGTAGTACTATATATTTGTTTTGCTTTATAGGAATAAATCATTTTTGATGAAAAAAACAAAAATATGTAATATACTTTGTAAACAAATATGATATAAAGTTTTTATTTATAAATTTTCATCATTGCTGTGACTCTTTACAAGTCCTTGTAAATTTTTTTTTAAATTTTTGTTTATATTTAAATTATATTTAAATTATATAATGATAAAATAAATTATATAATTTTTTTTAAATTTTTGTTTATATTTAAATTATATAATGATTTAATATCTATTAATATCGTATCAATATCATATCAACAAAAATTCCGAAAATACTAACGAGATGGGAATGAAAGAGGAAAACCGCTACAGTCTCCTAGCGATAAAGGGCGTGTTTCACGGATAACAATTAGCAGAATCTAAAGATACATACGCTTAGGCACTCCATCGCGGTACCCGGCTGATGCTGAAAGGCCATTTTCGCGCACATAATCAAACGACTCTGGGCCACGCGTTCTTCCTTTTTTGGGAAATTCTCTCACGATCCTCACACGTGCAACTAACCGACTGATCGACCGTTCGTCCACAGCCAATAACCAATTCTCGGCACGTTTTCGAGCGATGTGCGATGTGCAAATGTGTGACTGTGTGCTACTCAAATGAACGAGAAACTTGCTCGCGAGTACCACTGACGAACGTTGGAGCAACAAAACCCTTTTGTCTTGTCAATCTCGTGAAAAGATGATTACTAAGCGGGCCTACGTCAAACGAAACTCAACGTCTTGACAGCCATGCGCGTTACTGAAGAGACGTGAAACGAGCGACCGAGCGAGTTCTATACCATAGGTTGTGCTCCGAGTTCTTGCAGAAGACTGTAGCTCTAAAATAGAAAAAGACAGACTGTCTTTCTGCCTTCTTTAGAATATATTAACTGAATCCAGAGAGGAACCTAAGAGCGATCACCGCGTCGTTTTAGGTGTTTTCATCCATCAGCGCCTCTATGTACACAAAATGTGCACATTGAACTATGTAGTCAAATATCTATTGGTCTGTTCTTTCTGGCTGCACTGTTGCACTGGTGCAATAAGTTAGAATGAGAAAAAATATACTTGTCTTACTTTAACTTATTGCACCGGTGCAACAGTGCAGCTAGAAAGAACAGACCACATGAATCCCGTAGGTAATGTGCATGACTTTTTGGGTCTCTTCTATGCTATGTCCACGTTTATTTGGTTCTGTTTTATGCTATACCCGTAAATTTTACAATTATATGCATTTAAAATATGAATGCATATATTCATATTTTAAATCTGTTTTATGCAAATGTGCATAATCGTCTTCTATAAATGTGCAATACCACATATACATGATATCAATTCAATTGATTTGATAAAAATTCACTCACCGATTGCTGCTCCTGCTGCTGCTGCTGCTGCTGCTACTGCTACTGCTACATTCCTTTTCCGGAATACCGAGTCAATCGAATTCATCATGGATGCCGCTTTCTGCTGACATCATCTGACAGCAGTAAGCGACCTAAATGCTTATGGACCGTCCAGCTTACGCCACGTCTCAGTCCGAACTTTGCCTGTGTACGAATGCCGAGTAACTATCGTGAACAAAAAATTTATTTTATTTATCATTTTTTGGTACAACTAATATCTGTCTTAAAAAAAACTTCATAAATCGCAGTTTATCTGATTTGTTAACACGATATGTTAACATTATACACATAGTAAAAGTTAATATACAAATTTAAAAAAAAATTACAAACATGCAAAATTTATATAGAATTCATACCAAATTTATTTAAAATTTATAGAAAATTCGTAGTTTATTCCTAAAAAATTTTTATTCATTTCACATTCATGAAGTAATGGAAGAAGCACTGGAACTTTTCATCTTTCTTATTTTTTGGGACCGAATTTAAGATCCACAATAATATAGATCGTTTTTATTAATATTAAAGCACATTGAATAAATTTTTAAGAAATAAATTAGCGCGCACACGCGACAATTATTTCTTAAATATTTCATATTCACGCCACTCTAATTTAGATCGTGCACGTATATTGCAGATTTCAACGTAGCCAAGATGCAGATACAACTCCGCTGTTGCGCGTCAAAGCGGTGAGCCTTTCATCTTAATCAGAAGTAATTGAATTAATGAACAAATTACAATCGACAAATTACAATCAATAAATTATAAAATTACTTGAAAAAATTTCAATATACCATTTCACACAAATTTGCCAATAATATAATAGTAAAAACTGAAAAACCAATTTCTTTAGAGATTTTAAAAACTAATGGTATAACTACTCAGATATGGCTTGAACGAGAACTATTGAGAACTGTCAAAAAAGTAATCAAAACTGCTTGCACTTCACGCCTCACGTGAATACTGTGCCGACGGTAAGAGTAAAAAAATGTTAAAAAATAAGTAATTAACCAAATTATTATTAAAACGCATGGAAATGGTCGGGGCTGTGTGAGAACTAGCGAAAACTGTCGTAAGAATAATTATCGAATCTGTTTGCACCTTATACCTCTGCTGAATGCAATGACAGAAGTAAGAATAAAAGATTGTTTAAAAATAATTAATTGACGGAATTGTTATTAAAACGCATGAAATAAGTCGAAACTGTGCAAGAACTATTGAGAACTGTCAAAAAAGTGATCGAAACTGTTTGCACTTCACGCGTGATTCGATTATTATTTCTACGACAGCAGAAGTATGAGGTGCAAACAGATTTAATCATTATTTTTACGACAGTTTTCGCTAGTTTTTATATAGCCCCGACCATTTCCACGCGTTTTAATAATAATTTTGTTAATTATTTTTTAACATTTTTTTACTCCTACCGTCGGTGCCGTATTCGCGAAAGGTAAAATGCAAACAGTTTCAATTATTTTTTGACAGTTCTCAATAGTTCTCGCGTAGTTCCGACTTATTCCATGCGTTTTAATAACGATTCCGTCAATTAGTTATTTTTTAACAATTTTTCATTCTGACTTCTGTCACTGCATTCAGCAGAGGTATAAGGTGCAAACAGATTTGATCATTATTTTTACGACAGTTTTCGCTAGTTCTCACACAGCCCCGACCATTTCCATGCGTTTTAATAATAATTTGGTTAACTAATTATTTTTTAACATTTTTTTACTTTTACCGTCGGCACAGTATTCGCGAGACGCGGGAAGTGCAAACAGTTTCGATCACTTTTTTGACAGTTCTCAATAGTTCTCGCATAGTTCCGACTTATTCCATGCGTTTTAATAACAATTCTGTCAATTAATTATTTTTAAACAATTTTTTATTTCGACAACTGTCACTGCATTCAGCAGAGTTAACTCTGCTGAATGCAGTGCCGACGGTAAAAGTAAAAAAATGTTAAAAAATAATTAATTAACCAAATTATTATTAAAACGGATGGAAATGGTCGGGGCTATATAAAAACTAGCAAAAACTGTCGTAAAAATAATGATTAAATTTGTTTGCACCTCATACTTCTGCTGAATGCAGTGACAGTAATCGAAATAAAATTGTTTAAAAATAATCAATTGACGGAATTGTTATTAAAATGCATGAAATAGGTCGAAACTGTGCGAGAACTATTGAGAACTGTCAAAAAATAATTGAAACTGTTTGCACTTCACGTGTCTCGCGAATACTGTGCCGACGGTAAAAGTAAAAAAATTTTTTTTATTAATTAATTAACCAAATTATTATTAAAACGCATAGAAATAGTCGGGGCTGTGTGAAAACTAGCGAAAACTGTCGTATAAATAATAATCACGCGTGAAGTGCAAACAGTTTCGACCTATTTTATGCGTTTCAATCACTTTTTTGACAGTTCTCAATAGTTCTCGCACAGTTTCGACCTATTTCATGCGTTTTAATAACAATTCCGTCAACTGATTATTTTTAAACAATTTTTATTCCGATTACTGTCACTGCATTCAGCAGAAGTATGAGGTGCAAACAGATTTAATCATTATTTTTACGACAATTTTCGCTAGTTTTTATATAGCCCCAACCATTTCCGTGCGTTTTAATAATAATTTTGTTAATTAATTATTTTTTAACATTTTTTACTCCTACCGTCGGCGCCGTATTCGCGAGAGGTAAAGTGCAGTTTCGATTATTTTTTGACAGTTCTCAATAGTTCTCGCATAGTTCCGACTTATTCCATGCGTTTTAATAACAATTCCGTCAATTAATTATTTTTAAACAATGTTTTATTTCGACAACTGTCACTGCATTCAGCAGAGTTAACTCTGCTGAATGCAGTGCCGACGGTAAAAGTACAAAAATGTTAAAAAATAATTAATTAATCAAATTATTATTAAAACGCATGGAAATGGTCGGGGCTATGTAAGAACTAGCGAAAACTGTCGTAACAATGATGATCAAAACTTTAATGACTTTGCACTTTACCCTTCTCGCGAATGCGGTGCCGACGGTAGGAGTAAAAAAATGTTAAAAAATAATTAATGAACAAAATTATTATTAAAACGCATAGAAATGGTCGGGGCTATGTGAGAACTAGCAAAAACTGTCGTAAGAATAATGATCGACTCCGTTTGCATCTCATACCTCTGCTGAATGCAGTGACAGAAGTCGGAATGGAAAATTGTTTAAAAATAATTAATTAACGGAATTGTTATTAAAACGCATAAAATAAATCAAAACTGTGCGAGAACTATTGAAAACTAAAAAATGTGATCGAAACAGCACTTTGCACGTCTCGCGAATACTGTGCCGACGGCAGGAGAAAAATATTTCGGAAAATAATTAATTAATAAAATTATTTATTACAACGCATGGAAATGATCGGGGCTATGTGAGAACTACCGAAAATTATTGTAGAAATAATGATTGACTCTGTTTGCATCTCATACTTCTGCTGAATGCAGTGACAGGAGTCGGAATGAAAAATTATTAAAAAATAATTAATTGACGGAATTGTTATCAAAACGCATGAAATAGGTCGAAACTGTGCGAGAACTATTGAGAACTGTCAAAAAAAAAGTGATCGAAACTGTTTGCACTTTACGCGTCTCGCGAATACTGTGCCGACGGTAGGAAAAAAAAATTCAATCATTATTCTAACGACAGTTTTCGCTAGTTCTCACATAGCCAGACCATTTCCATGCGTTTTCATAACAATTCTGTCAATTAATTATTTTTTAACAATTTTCCATTCCGACTCCTGTCACTGCATTCAGCAGAGGTATAAGATGCAAACAGAGCCGATCATTATTCTAACGACAGTTTTCGCTAGTTCTCACATAGCCCCGACCATTTCCATGCGTTCTAATAAATAATTTTGTTAATTAATTATTAAAAAAAATTTTTTTCTTCTGCCGTCGGCACAGTATTTGCGAGAGATGAAGTGCAAACAATTTCGATTATTTTTTGACAGTTCTCAATAGTTCTCGCACAGTTTCGATCTATTTCATGCGTTTTAATAACAATTCCGTCAATTAATTATTTTTAAACAATTTTCCATTCCGACTCCCGTCGGAATCTGTTTGCACCTCATACCTCTGCTGAATGCAGTGACAGGAGTCGGAATGGAAAATTGTTTAAAAATAATTAATTAACGGAATTGTTATTAAAACGCATAAAATAAATCAAAACTGTGCGAGAACTATTGAAAACTAAAAAATGTGATCGAAACAGCACTTTGCACGTCTCGCGAATACTGTGCCGACGGCAGGAGAAAAATATTTCGGAAAATAATTAATTAATAAAATTATTTATTACAACGCATGGAAATGATCGGGGCTATGTGAGAACTACCGAAAATTATTGTAGAAATAATGATTGACTCTGTTTGCATCTCATACTTCTGCTGAATGCAGTGACAGGAGTCGGAATGAAAAATTATTAAAAAATAATTAATTGACGGAATTGTTATCAAAACGCATGAAATAGGTCGAAACTGTGCGAGAACTATTGAGAACTGTCAAAAAAAAAGTGATCGAAACTGTTTGCACTTTACGCGTCTCGCGAATACTGTGCCGACGGCAGGAGAAAAATATTTCGAAAAATAATTAATTAATAAAATTATTTATTACAACGCATGGAAATGATCGGGGCTATGTGAGAACTAGCGAAAATTATTGTAGAAATAATGATTGACTCTGTTTGCATCTCATACTTCTGCTGAATGCAGTGACAGGAGTCGGAATGGAAAATTGTTAAAAAATAATTAATTGACGGAATTGTTATTAAACATTATTTTTATGACAGTTTTCGCTGGTTCTCACACAGCCCCGACCATTTCCATGCGTTTTAATAATAATTTGGTTAATTAATTATTTTTTAACATTTTTTTACTTTTACCGTCGGCACAGTATTAGCGAGACGCGTGAAGTGCAAACAGTTTCGATCACTTTTGTTACAGTTCAATAGTTCTCGCACAGTTTCGACCTGTTTCATGCGTTTTAATAACAATTCCGTCAATTAATTATTTTTTAACAGTTTTCCTTTCCGACTCCTGTCACTGCATTCAGCAGAGGTATGAGGTGCAAACAGATTCGATCATTATTCTTACGACAGTTTTACTGTGCCGACGGTAGGAAAAAAAAATTTTGAAAAATAATTAATTAATAAAATTATTTATTAAAAGACATGGAAATAGTCGGAGCTATGTGAAAACTAGCGAAAACTGTCGTAAGAATAATGATCGAAACTTTAATAACTTTGCACTTTACGCTTCTCGCGAATGCGGTGCCGACGGTCGGAATAAAAAAAGTGTTGGAAAATAATAGATTGACGAAACTGTTAGTAAAACATGTACCCCGAGGCCATGCGCCATTATCTAGAACATTATATCCCATCAAATAGTCGAAAGATTTTGTTACTCGCATGATTGCGATTGTAAAATTTTAAGATCGCGAGTATGCGAGTAAAAAAATTTTTCAACTATCTGTTGGAGTATAATGTACTAAATAACTAGATAATGGTGCGCTGTGGACGGGCAGGCAAAAGTATTACTAAAATATAATGTACTTACTATGTTCGTTCGTAGCGGTCCACAGCGATCGTCCTGAAGCAGAGACGGAGGCAACGGCGAAAGTGGTCCTGAAGCAGCGAGGAAGGCAACGGCGAAGATAATCCTGAAGCAGCGAGGAAGGCAACGACGATGCACTTCACACACCACACCACACCACACCACACCACACCACACCACACCACACACACACACACACACGAGGCGATCGCGATATTCTTTTCCGATAGACGAGCAGCGTACATGTTCACTACCGAATCTTCGCGACACAACTGACTCACCGAACCCCTCTCGTCAGGCAACTGAGCCCGGTCCGCGCGGAGTCGTTGAAGCGTTTGAAAGAGGGAAGGAGAAAATAGTAGGCGGAGCTAGTAGCTGATTGGCTACTGTGAGTCGGGCGACTCGGGGATTTGGCGAAAAAGAAAAGATAACCGTTAGGCTCGGAAATCGTGGAGGGGACGATTTCCGAGAACTGCGGTTTCCGCTTCGATGCTTCGGGTAATCGTTTCTCGGAATTCGTCGAGGGGACTGGCGCCTGAGTGGCGCCTCGCTTTTTTTTGACGACGAAAAAAACTTCGGACAAGCATCCCGGAGTCTCGACGATTTCCGAGAAGCGATTATCCGAAGCATCGAAGCGGAAGCCTCGCTTTTTTTCGATGACGGAAAAAACTTTGGACAAGCGTTTGCACTTAAAATCAAATAGGCCGAACGCGATTTCGCGGAAAAGGAAAGAGTCTCTTCGACAATTTCCGAGAAGCGATTACCCGAAGCATCGAGGCAGAAGCCTCGCTTTTTTTCGACGACGAAAAAAACTTCGGACAAGCATCTCGAACCCTCGACGATTTCCGAGAAGCGATTATCCGAAGCATCGAAGCGGAAGCCTCGCTTTTTTTCGATGACGGAAAAAATTTCGGACAAGCGTTTGCACTTAAAATCAAATAGGCCGAACGCGATTTTCGAAGAATCCTATTCAATCACTATTCTCGTTCACATGAAAAAAAATTTATTTACAATTAGAACTTAAATAACAGTGGTATGATGCATGAGGTCACGAAACAAAACCCGAAAAAAGCGTCAAGAATCGTTGAATGCGCACGTTAAAACACACTAAACAGAAGTAAATTAATTAGCTCCCAGAGTTTTGTATCTCTGTATGATTGCGCGACAACTAGTAAAGTTTCTTTATTGGCACGATCGACATTCTGCCGAACGGATTGCGTACCCTCCTCGAGCGAATACGTGCACATGAAAACTTTGCCCGGAACGAAAATCAACGTGTGTTGAGAGTGCCGTCGTGCTAGCAAACGATACGCGAGCCATGTGAGATCGTACGTAGCAGAGATCGTATTCATGTGTAAAGCGCGGCATCGTGCGTTTGCCTTTGGTTTCGAGTGAAGTATTCGAATAAAGTGTGAAGAGGATACATTCGGTAGAATATCGCGAGTGCCAATTAAGTGAAGTGCTACTATAGTCGTCGTGCGAGCATACGACATACAAAATTTTCGAAACGAATTTGTCTCCGTTCGTTGTATCTCGGCGTGTAATTTTCATTCAAACGGTTTTCTCACCGCTCTCCTCGGCGTTTCCACGAAGTTACGTGCAGTTTATACGTGACGTCACACCACTTTCGTGCCATGTTGATTTTCGTTCCGGGCAAAGTTTTCGTGTACGCGTAATCGCTCGAGGAGGGTACGCATTCACGTATTTTTTTAAATGTAACGGTCGCGCCAAGTGAAATTCTCGCGCGCGGTTTACTCGTGTGTGATATATTATCCGTAATATCGGGATTGCCGAATAAAGTATCAGGTAATCGTTATTAATGTGTGATTCGAGAATAGCAGGATGATGTCAACAGAAAGCGGCATCCATGGATTCGAGTGACTCGATATTCCAGAAAAGGAATGTAGCAGTAGCAGCAATCGGTGAGTGAATTTTTATCAAATCAATTGATGAATTCATATCATGTATATGTGTATTGCACATTTATAGAACACGATTATGCACATTTGCATAAAACAGATTTAAAATATGAATATATGCATTCATATTTTAAATGCATATAATTGTAAAA